>NC_133620.1:151957494-152150840 GCF_048593235.1 Sminthopsis crassicaudata | reverse complement strand
AAGACTCCCACCTCCTCTCCTGTCTCACATCTGTCCTCACATTGTGTCACTTCCTTCCTGGTCACTCAAAAAAAGGCCAGTAGGATTGAGGCTATAGAGGTCAAAAGCCTGAGTCTTTATTCTAAATCTATCTTCACTTTAAGGAGTGCCTGTATTTTTCTGTCGTTTCCATCAGGATGGGAATAAACCTCCTGTCATATCTGTGTACTTTATGATACCCTTCTTTCCTCCCCCCCCCATCCCCCATGGTCAGCCTCTTAGGTGCAAGATAAGGAGTGAGAGGTAAGAAATGAAAGTTCAATACAGCTAAAAAGTGACTTTTTAAAAAAATCTCTGATATTTCATCTTTAAGATAATGTTCATTAAGAGGATTGGACTAGAGGTTTAAAGCTCCTTTCTGCTGTAATAGTTTGTGATTTAGTGTTCTGTAAGCTAAGCTACAGGTAAAATCATAAATTTCAGGTGCAGAGTATTTTAGTTTATATTCTATCCAGCCTCCTCCTTTCATATTCATTCATAGCAATTTACTAAGAGGTAGACCTGAGATTTAGAGAAAAACTGGAATTGATGAGGGAAAAAATAATTCAGAATTATATTTCTTTGTTACCAATGATTCTAGAAAATCTGTATTGCTACATATCATTCTCACAAAATGTGTGCTGTTTTTTGTAGGTACAAATTTAAGGAGTGGCGATTGAAAGCTAGAGACTACAGGCTTCAAATCCCCAGTTTAATTCAACTAACCTATATTGAACATTAACTAGGTGTGTAACATTATGCTAGGCATAGAGGGAGAATATAATATACAATTGCCTCTAGAATATTCTGCACCCTCTCTCCATTCACCACCTGGGTCTTGCATTCTTCCATCAACATGGCTTCGTTCATATATTTCCCTGTGATTAGAATTCTCTCCTCACCCAACAGATATTTTAGAGTCCAATTTAAATGGACCTCTTCCCTAAGTAACCTCTCTCTACATCTTACACACACACACACACACACACACACACACACACACACACACACACACACCCCTATACACACTTTAATCAATAATGCACTTTCAGCTTGAACTTTGAATTGTACTTTCTATATCTCCTAAGACCAAGCCCCATTTGGTCATTGTTTGGGTCCTGACTCACTCAGATTGAATGTAAATAGCAATCTTTTCTGCTTTGGCCAAAAATGCTGAGAGTCTCCCCTTTTCAGATTTATTTATTTATATTTTGGGGGGTGGAGGGGAACTAGCTGAAAGAGGATATTCTTTGCTTCAATTGCTATCTAACCTTAATCACTGAATGGGCATTGCTTTATTCAAACTAAGACCATTGTAGACCTTAGCTTTAAAAAGACCAAGGTCTCCCACTGTATCTAGAGCCATCTCCAGTCCTCTTGTCACTGGAAAATGGCTCTGGGAAAGAAAGTGAGGGAGATAACTTTGTGTAGTCTTTGCTCACTTAAATCCAATTTACTTGCATGCCATGGCATCACTTCCCTGATCATGGTTCTCTCTCTCTCTTTTTTTTTTTTTTTATTTTTTTTTATCATGGCTCTTTTTGAGAAGGAAGGTCAAACAACAACAACAAAAGCAACAGCAATAGCATCTCATCATCTCATTCAGTGTTCAATTTGTAGTTTTTCAATCATTTCAGTTGTGTTCAACAATTTGTATTGGGGTTTTCTAGAGAAAATAGTGGTTTGCCATTTCCTTCTCCAGTTCATTTTACAGATGAGGAAACTGAGGAAAATAGGGTTGAGTGATTTGTCCAAGGTCATACAATTAGTAAGTATCTGAGGCCTATTTGAATTCATGCAACTCAATCTTCCTTATTTCAGAGCAGGCAATCTCTCCACTGCACCATCTAGCTGGCCCATTGTATATAACAGACAATAAATATTTGTTATTATAGGAACACTGACTGTTGGCAGGATGGTTCAATGGGAAAAATGCTGCCCATGCAGCATATGAGTATATGAGTTTGAACACCAGCTCTGGTCCTTTCTACTTGAATAACCTCAGGTAAGTTAATAGCTTCTCTGGGCTGAGTTTTGTCATTCTGTAAAATAAGGAGGATTTTCTAACCTTACCAAAATTTCAATTTGGAGTGCTTGAGAGAGTGTGTCTTATAGTAAAAAAAAAAAAAAAAAAAAAAAAGACTTGAGAATTAGGCTATGATAATTAGATCTGGTCGTTCCCCAGCTCTGCCATGAAATAGCTGTTTGAAGTGAAATCATTTCACCTCTCTATAATTCAGTTTCCTCTTTTGACCCATAGAGTAAGAACTGATACATTGGATCACACGAGGGATTTAATATCAGGGGACCTCAGTTCAAATCTCACCCCTGGTTTTTATTATCTGGGTGACCTTGGACAAGCCAGTTCATCTCCATAAATCTCTATTTACTCTTCTGCAAAATGAGGAATTTGGACTAGATGTCTACAAAAGGCCTTTTCCACTAAACTATTTTCCTTCATCTCATAAGCTCCCATGGATTCATTTTATCATTTTATGTTAATGTTTGCCAGATCTAACCTTTCTTCTCAGCTCCTAACTCAAAGCTCCAACTGATGTTTCAAACTATATGTACTACAGAAATCTTAAATTCAGTGTATCCAAAGCTGAACTCATCGATTTACCCAAATTCTCCCTTTTTCCTAATTTTTCTGTTACTATTGAGGATACCACTAACCTATCAATCACTCAGGCTCATACTCGTTCTCATCCTGTTTTTTCTTCCACATCCAAATTGTTCCTAAGTGCAATCAATTCTACTCTTGAGACATTTTTTTGTATTTCCTCCCTTCTCTCTGAGGTTCCACTAGTCCAGACCCTCCTAACCTCATGTCTAGTCTATTGCAATAGTCTTCTGGTTGGTCTCCCCCACTCAAGCCTTTCCTCATTCCAAGCCATTTTCTATTTAGCTGTCAAATTAGTCCCTCCAATTGTGTCATCCCCCTCCCCACATTCAATAAGCACTAGAAGCTCTCTAGTAATTCCAATATCAGATATAAAATCATCTATTTGGTATGCAAAGCCTTTTATAACCTGTGCCCATATGCACATGTGTGCTCATGTATACACACACACACACACACACACACACACACACACACACCATTCCCACTGGTTTTTTGTTTTGTTTTGTTTTGTTTTTTATATTTCCCCACTATGTACTCTATGATCCAGTGGCATTGTGATGCCTATTCTCCATGGAATCTTCTTCCTTGCCTTGATCTAATGCTCTTTCTGTCTTCCTTCGTGTCCTAGCTAAAATTGTGTTTTCTGCAAGAAATTTTTCTGATCTTCACTAGAGCCTTCCTGCTGTTGATTATGTCCAATGTATCTATATCTATATCTATATCTATATATTCTGTATATCTCTACATATTCAGAGAGAAGCATATATATATATAGATCTATTGTGTCACTACATATGTATGCATATATTCACATATATGTGTGTATATTTATACATATATCTGTATACATACATATATATATCAGAAATGAGATTTTAATTGAAGTCCTTTTATTATAAAGTCCTTGTGTGATCCAATGTACCAATCTCACTATTCCCCACTCACATATCAAAATAAGAAACAGAATCATAGAGAAGTGAAGTGATTTCATTTTTAAAATTAAAGAGCCAGTTAGTGGTATGTGTAATATTCTTCTCTAAAATGTAATGATCTCTGGGAGCAGGTTTCTTGGGGGACTTCTGGAAGCAGCCTAAGTTTCAGTTCAGAGTAATCACCCCAAATGCAGCCAGAAGTTAAAGTCCAAATCCTTTATTGTCTCCTTTCAAAGTCTTGTCTCTCTTCCTGAGCCCCAGATAGCTTTAATAGAGACCTATCTTTCTCCTTGGTTCCGAGAGCTTAAGCTACCTTCTCTGCTTCTGACTCTGCTTGACTGAATCCTGGCTGAGGCTCCAAGAGCTTCTAGTGGGCTTGTCCTTTCTGGCCCTGACAGCTCCTCCTTATATGTTCAACACTGAGTATACACCATTCATTATATCACTAGGAAACCATTATTTGTTGTAGGATTAAATCAGTGCTAAACTAGATTTAACCATTGTCTCCTCAATTCCACCCAGTACCTTGTTTCAAGTTCTGGCCCATCACATCTTGTAGGATCAGATCAATCATACTGAACCGTGCTAAATTAGATAATTATTGCCTCTATCAATTCCACTGTCTTAGTAGCTTGTAAGAATCCTAACAAGGTATGGTAGAGCTAGGGATGATCAGATTGTCAAGGTCTCTCTAGCTAGTTCTCTAGTCATATACATGTGTATATGTATACATATACATATACATACACATATACATACATGTGAGTATGTTGTATCTTGTTTGTACATCTTTGCTTTAATATTGTCTCCCACAACAGGGTAGGAACTGTTTTTATTTTCTTTCTTCATAATCCTAATATTTAGCATAGTGAATAAATAAATGTTCTTTAATTTTCTATTCTAGATCTATGATCCTCAAACTAAATAATCTTGCCCCTACTTTTGATTTACTACTATTTCCTAAGTTCTGAGACATTTTTTTTTCAGATCTAGACACAGCACATATGAGACAGTGTCTCAGTATATTCCTGTTAAGGGGAGGGAATTCCAGGCCCTCCTAGGGAGCTCTTATTCTCTGTGTTGGTCAAAATAGGAAATGACTCAGAATGAGTACAAGTTCAGGAGCGCTGTATTTCAGAAAAGCAAGAAGCAGTGTCATGGTTTTTGTGTAAAATACATGGTGTTTGGCCTACATGGCTGGTTCACATTTATGAGAGCTCCCTAAAGTTATCAAATCACTTTTCTTACAGTAACCTTATGACATAATATAACTATTATTATCTCCCCTTATATATTGTGAAGATAATACTGACTCACTTGAGAGTGTGATTGTAGATGTTGAACTGAAGCTCAGAAAACTTAAATATCCTCTCTCCACCCAGGTTTATGCAGCTATGAATTAATAGTAAGGATACATGCCCCAGAATTAAAAAACATTCTTAAAGAACATGTTCTTTTCCCTACATTAAAATCCACAGACTTTCTGTATACTACCTTGTCATGGTGGTCTTATGACAATGGTGACAGCATCTATTCTTCAGTGCCTCCTATATGCCTTAACCGCCTTCCATTCAAATATCAATCTGGTTAACAAGAGAATTCCTTAACCCCGATGGGCAGCTGTTGCCAAGACATATGACAACTAGAAAAGAGTTAAATACATTTATCCTTCTCACTGAAGGAAATAGGAAGCACAATGACTTCATAACAATAAAGAATGTGTCTCAGCCCACGTTTCTAGAAGATTCTAGATTTAAAGCTGGAAAGAATCTTAGAGATCATTCAATATGATTGCTGCGTTTTATGAATAAGGAAATTGAGATTCAAAAAATTTAAATATCTTGCTTGGAATGACACAATTAATTAGTACCTAAATAGGTGATGCAATGGATAAAACATTGGACTGAGTCAAGAAGACTTGAGTTCATATCTGATCTCAGATACTAGCTGTGTGACCTTGGACAAGTCACTTAATTCTGTTTCCCTCAGTTTTCCTCATCTATAAAATGACTTGGAGAAGGAAATGGAAAACCATCCCAGTATCTTTATCAATAAACTTCAAATTGGGGTTATGAAGAGTTGGACATTACTGAAACAAACTGAATAACAATAACAAAGGTTAAACTTGAATCCAGGTCTTCCTTTCTCAGATTTTGATGCTCTACTCCAGTGGTCCTCAAACTTTTTAAACAGGGGGCCAGGTCACTGTCCCTCAGACTGTGGAAGGCCGGATTATAGTAAAAACAAAACCTCACACTTCGTCTCCGCCCCCTCAGCCCATTTGCCATAACCTGGCAGGCCGCATAAACATCCTCAGCAGGCCACATCTGGCCCGCCGGCCGTAGTTTAAAAACCCCTGCTCTATTCACTCCCCCACATCTAGGGAAACAGAGAATGGAAATAGTTTTGGTTATTCTTTGATCCAATGATGTTCTTCACTGCTAAAAATATATTTATCTTTGATCTTTATTTTCTGCAAATACTATTACCAAACTGCTGAAATCTACTAGAGAAAGTCAAAAGCCACATCAACAAAGAATTCAACCCATCCATCCATATTATCAGCTCTCAGCTGAGCTTCCCAACTGCTTAGCAATCCTTGTTTCTCCCTTGATTGATTCACTATGACACTCTCTGCAGTAGTTCTCCTCTCAGCCTTTTCTTCTCTTTCCAATTTTTGAATTCAGCCTGTATCTCAATACAGGATCTCACCTCCTCTCTATTTAAAAAAATAAAAAAAAATACATCATCTCCCCTACATCACACCTCAAAATCATTTTGTTACTCCAATCTCAGAGAATGATGTGATCTTGGACTTGCCCTCCTTAAATACCTCAGAACACTTTGCTCTCTATATAAATCTACTTAAGATCTATGTAATACCCACTAAGTAATATAAAGTACTTTCCCAGGAATTGACCTTGTATTACATTTCCTTTCATTCCTCCCTTCCTTTCTTTCCTTCTCCCTTCCTTTCCTCCTTCCCTCCTTCCTTCCTTTCCTCCTTCCTACTTTCCTTCCTTCCTTCTTTCCTTCCTTCCTTTCTTCCTTCCTTCCCTCCCTTCTTTTCTTTTTCTTTCTTTCTTTTTGCTTCTTTGTTTCTTTGTTTCTTTCTTCTTCCCTCCCTCTCATTCTTTCCTTCTTCCTTCCTTCCTTTCTCTCTCCCTTATTTCCTTCTTTTCTTTCTTTTTTCTTTTTTTCTTTTTTTCTTTCTCTTTCTTTCTTTCTTTCTTTCTTTCTTTCTTTCTTTCTTTCTTTCTTTCTTTCTTTCTTTCTTCCTTTCTTACTTTCTTCCTTTCTCAATCAGATTTAAGTGACTTATGTCACTTATGTATATGACCCAGGGTCATACAGCTAGTAAATGTCTGAGATAGGTTCTAAACTCAGGTTCTCCTTACTCTGGAGATAGTGTTCTAATCACTGCACTACCTAACTGTCCTGTATCACACTTTTTGTAAGTGTTTTAATTGAAAGAGTAATTTGAAGGAGTATTTCAAGGAAGAAAAATAATAAGAAGAGGGATGAAATTTGAGTCAAAAGATAGGACCTCAAATTATAGTTCTGTCATTTACTACCTGTGTGACCTTGGCCAAATGGCTTTTTGGGTCTCATGCCTAAGTTCCTTTCCTGCTCTAATTCTATGATCCTTCCCACTTTAATTTATATTATGCTTATCTTTATATATGTCATCTCTACCCAGAAGAATATTAGCCCACTGAGGGCTTAGACTGGATTTTCCTTTATATCCCCAATGATTGGCACAGTGCTGATACTTCAGAAAGATTACTGATGATCCAGAGGATATAGTGCAGCCTAGAGTTAGAAGGACTTAAGTTCAAATTTGGCCTCAGACACTTTCTAGCTATGTGACCCTGGATGAGTCATTTAACTATATTTGCCTCAATTTCCTCAATTATAGAATGGAAATCATAAATAGCTTCTACCTTGTGGGGTTTTAGAAGGATCAAATGTACTAATATTTGTTAAAAAAAAAAAAAAAAACACAGCACAGTGTCTGGCACATATAATTGCTATGTAAATGCTTATTCCTCTTTTCCTCTTCACAAATGTCCATTGAATTGATCAATACGTATTATAAATGATTGTTTATATCATTGTATCTGTTTTAGATTATAAATTCCTAGTAGGCATGGGCAGATCAGTGTATTATATTTCTTTTTACACAGTACCTCACACAGTGACATATTCAAATAAATGCTTATCAAATGCTGTTTTAATGATGATTTTCAATGTTTGGGGGATTTAGTCACCTATGCCATTATGAGGTTATGTGCCCAGTGCAATGTGAAGAGGTTAGGCAAGGGGCAGTCCCTCTGTACCTTTCTTCTCTTGGACAACCTACAGAGATGTTCAATATATTCTTACTGCACCACAATAAAAAAGTCAGAGCAGTTGATTTGTGGAGGAAGAAAGGCTGCAGCAGCCTGACTGCTTGTCTGAATAAAGCACCAGTCTCCCTCCAAAGAGAGACTGTTTGTAACTATCAGATAAGAACATTTTTACCTAATGTAGGCCAGAATTATACTACAATCACAAATCAATTTGTCTTCAGAAGAGAGGGAAAGAGAGATGGGTAAAACTTTATTTATTTTTTTAAATTGATGGTAGTGTAGCATGGGGATGGGGAAATTGGAGTTCCAGTATTCCTTGGAAATTTTCCATATGTCAGTGACATTGAATTTCTATTTCTACAATATACTTTCTATTTGTCCCTCCAGTTGAATTGTCAATATTCTATTTAGGATCCTTATCATCTCTTATCTTAACTATTATGATGACCTCCATATTGGACTTACTACTCCAAGCTTCTCCTATTCCAATCTAATTTCTACATGATTTCCAAAGTGAGTTTTCTAAATGGATTTATGACCATGTCAGTCTTTTTATCTCTATCTAGCTCTCTCTATCTTTTTATCTATCTATATTTATATCTATATCTCTATATATTCCTCCATTGTAATTCTAAAATTAAATATGAACTGTTTGGCAATGAAACTTCTTCAAATGTAACCCAAGCCTATTTTTGCAGCTTTATTATACATTATTACCTTCAAGCTCTCTATATTTCAGTCAATGGAACTTCTTACTGTTTCTCTTACAGGGCCATTCATTTCCTATCTTCTTGTTTTTGAAAATTTGAGGTTGGAAAACATCCCTGCATGGGGATCAGTCAGGGTAAAGACACAACAATGAGAAATGGATGGCTCTCTGTCTATACAGGTAGAAGGAGAACCAAGAGAAAGCAATGTCACAAAAAAGTCATAGAAAAGAGTATCCAATGGATTAGCATTATAACATATTATAAAGAGGTCAAGAATAAGAAGTGAGAAAAGACTATTATATTTGTTAAGAACTCATTGGTAACTTGAAAAGAATAATTACGTTGAATGATCAGATTGGAAGTTGTAAAAAGTTGGGAAATAAGAGGAGAGGAAATGGCAGCACCAAATGTAAATGAATTTTATAAGAACTTTTGCTGAGAAGAAAAAGAGATGTAGGATGATAGTTAGCAGGGGTTGGAGGATCAGGTAAGGCTTTTTATTTTTATTTTTCAGAAGAAAGGAGATAGTGTATTTGAAAGCAGCAGGGAAGGAACCAATGACTAAAGAGAGATTGGATTTGGGGATTACTAGTGAAAATCTGCTGGAGAAGACAGTAGGAAATGGGATCAAAGGTGCATGAAGAGAAATTGACTTTGGCAAGAAGATTGATTATTCTTCCTAGTTGAGAAAATAGAAACAGTCACTTAATTCTGACTTATATATATATATATATATGTATATATATATATATATATATATATATATATATGTATGTATGTATGTATGTATTATCTTAGTGCCATTCACCATGAAGAATGGTTCTTTCCGGTTTTTAAATGTTCCTGTTTTCTTCCATATAAAAACTTCCATGAATTCCCTATTACCTACAGTTTACTACCTAAACAAAAATTATGCAAATATTTTTCTAGAGAATGGAAGGAGAAGGAAACTGGGGTAAAGGAAGAAATTATGAGTGATGATAAGATCAGAATAAAGGGTAAAGTAAGCTCATACCAAGTAGCTTCTTTTTGTGTGTGTAAAATTTAAGTCAAGGTGCTTAGTTTAAGACAGGGAGAATTCTTAACCCTTTTTGTGTCTTGGATGCCACTGGCAATCTAAACTATCCATGGCCATATGAAACCCCTGGTTCTCTCCTTAGAATAATATTTTTAAACATGTAAAATAATAAGATTAAAAAGGAAACCAATTAGATTGAAATACAAGTATCAAACCAAATTTGAATAAATTCCAGGCCCCCAGGGTAAAAATCCTTGATCTCAGAAGGTAAAAGCAAGAGATATGAGGGGAGCAAATGAAGTTTAGAACATGTTGTAGTGAGTGGTATAAAGAATTTATTATGGAGGAGTAGAAAACTGCCTTGCTTCAATGAGAGCATCATTGATATTAGCAGTCCTGAATTCATATCTGGCCACACTTTGGACCTGTGTGACCATGATAAATCACTTAACCTCTGCCAAAATTTTGCTCTCTATGAAATGAGGATGATAATATCACTCTACCATGGTTTATGTGTAAGGAACAGAGAGCAGAGAAGTTTGGCTGGACCAAAGAGTGTTGGGATAAAATGAGATCTTAAAATGATATACAAATAATTGCTATTATTGTTACCCTTCAGAATATAAATTTCCAGTAGACCTAGTCATCAGAGTTCTGTGACTTCTTTGAGGGAAATTAGAGATTCTTAGAGAAGGGAACTAGAGCAGTAGAGCATTCCAGGCTTAGAGGGTGATGGCCTGTATATATATGAGACAAGGATTGTTGGCAAATAGGCCAGTTTATTCAGAACAGAATATATATGAAAGAGAGTGATGTGAAATCAATTTATAAAGATAGGTTACAACCAGATTGTGAAAGACATTAAGTGCTTGAGGAATTTCTTTTTTATCTAGTATTAATAGGGAGCTACTGAAGCTTCCAGTTTCACCTGTTAAAGTTCCTTTTGCATTCAATTCCAGCAATTTACAGGAAGGTAAATAGAAACTGTCATCACATCATTTCCTAGGATTACTCTTTCACTCCACTCCAAAGGAAAGGATCACATTAGTACTCACTTCATCAGAAACTCTCTTAATCCTCCTGACACTTTGAAAATGCCCAACCCTCACTTACCTCCCCTTAAGAAAAGTGCATTATGGGGGAATCAGTCAGTTTATGGTAAGGGCTCTCTGCTAAAGTGCTTTAGAAAAGTCATTCTATTATATTTATTAAGAGCAGCTTTCTCTATTTCCTAATGTCAATTTTGCTTATGAAAATGTAGGAATGTTCTGTTGGTGAAATGATAACTTCTATTGAGTCATAGAAAGAGAAAAAATTGTCTATTGCTAATAAGCATAACTTGATTATTTTTGATTCACACTTTTAGGAAGAGGCTGAGAATTTTGTGCAATATCTTTGGCTTTTGGAAGAATAAAGAGATATAGCCAACCAAACATTAAATATTTATTAAGCACCTATATAGCAGGCATTGTGCCATGTACAAAGAATATAAGTTCAGTCATGTCCAACTCTTTGTGACCCCATTTGGGATTTTCTTGTGGCAAAGATACTAGAATGGTTTGACATTCTCTTTTCCAGCTCATTTTATAGAGGAGGAAACTGAGGCAAACAGGGTTAAGTGACTTAACCCAGAGTCACACAGCTAGTAACCAGTTGAGTCCAAATTTGAATTCAGGTCTTCCTGACTCTATCCACTGTGCCACCTAGCTATAAGTACATGTTCCCAATTCAAAATTAGTTTGCATCTTAATTGGGGAGATGAGTCCAGGTAAAAATATATACTACATAAATATCAAGCTAATAATATATTCATCTATGCAGACAGATATGTGAACATAAAAATGTAATAAAAGAGATGGCAATGGAAGTTGGAAAGATCGCGGAAAACTTCATGAAAAAGATAGTGCCTCAGCTGCATTTAAAGGGAAAGAAAAACACTATGGGACATATAAAAATATACTTCAAGCATATGTGGTTGCCAGTGCAAACATGGTGATAGGAGAAGCAACATTATGTGTAAGGAGCAGAAAGCTGATCAATTTGGTTGGACCAAAGAATGCTAGGAAAGTAGGTTGGGTCAAAGTTGGTATAATTTTAAAAGTTGTTAAAAAAAAAAAAGGAATTTAAATTTTATCCTAAAGACAATAGGAAGCAGTGGAATTGATTAAATATAGGAATTGTGATAATATCCAAATTTAAGGAAAATTACTTTGGCAGTAGATGAAGTATGGAGATCAGTTGAGAAGGTGTTGCAATAATCAATGAAAAAGATAATAAAAGCCTACACTAAGGCAATTGACAAATAAAGGCAAAAATACTGGATGTGAAAAATATGAAGATTAAAAAAAAACAAGATTTAGCATTTGGTTGGATATGTGAAATGAGGAATGTGGAATAATACTGAGATTACAGATTATTAGATTATTATCACAGATATTAGAAGGATATTATTTATCCCTTTCAACAGAAATAGAAAAATTTGGTAGAAGAGAAGGTTTAAGGGGAAAGATTAATTTAGTTCATATGTAGAATGAGTCTGAAATAAGACACAATAAAGTAAATTGATGGGACTTAAAATTTTAGCTATTCTACCAAATTGAAAAAGAATCAGATGACAATGTAACAAACATTTATCCAATTTCAAAACTAGGGTCACAGAATTAAATAATCCTTGAATTTCCAGTGAAGGAAAACCCTGTAATAGCAAAAGAAGCTTGTTCTATTTGTATATAACTCTAAATATTAGGAATTTGTTTGTTTTTAAATTGGACTGAAATCATCTTTACATTTGAACCTGGTCCTGCCTTTTAGGGCCAAGCAGAATAAATCGAATTTCTTTCTCACAAGATAGTCCTTCAAAAATTTGAAATCAAGTTTGACCCTCTCACTTCAGTTTTCTTCTCCAGGCTAGATACATCCGATTTTTTTCCATAGTAGTTGTGTGCTATGATCTGAAAGTCTCTAACCATCCTGGTCAACCCTTTTAGATATCCATCAGCTTCTTAAGACTAACAGTCTTAAGACTAACATGAATGCAATATTCCCACTAAGGCAAAAGCATAGTGGGACTATCACTTCTCTCTTTCTGGGCATTAAGCTTCTCTTAAGACTCTAATATCTCATTTTGGTTGTCATTTTGTACTGACATGCAGTTATTTTAACCTCCCCCTATTTTCCTGCTTCTTTTTATATGTCACCTTCCATATTTAGAATGAAAACTCCTTGGAAATAGGGACTATTTTGTTTTTTTGTCCTTGATATTTGTATTCCCAGCATATGACACAGCATCTGGAGCATGGAATAAATAAATTCTCTCTCTCTCTCTCTCTCTCTCTCTCTCTCTCTCTCTCTCTCTCTCTCTCTCTCTCTCTCTCTCTCTCTCTCCCCCCTCACCCTCTCTCTGTCTCTGTCTCTCTGTTTCTCTGTCTTTCTCTCTGTGTCTGTATAGGTAATTATTCTGATAATAAAATTAGGTAGACAGTGTTTGGGAGTGCAATCTAATAGGAAGAACACAAATTCTATTCAGGGTACATGGTCTGAATGCTGGTTCTATTAAAATGGGACAATACATGAAAACTGTTTTGCAGATTTAAAGTGTTATTATTGTTGTTGTTGTTACTGACTTACTAGGAAACCAGCTGGTTTCCTCATTGGTAGTTTCTTATGCCAATAAAATCATAATCCAATCACCCTCACTTTCTCCTCTAATAGAAAAAGAAAAAACAGAAGCACAAAAAGGATGCATTTGCTTTTATTCCCTTTTATATTAATCTGTTTCTTTTATCTTTGTTTTCTTTTCTTATTTGTATTAGTTATCATCATTGTATATGCCAGTTTATTATGCTGATAAGTCTTCATATTTCTTTGTATTGGTACATTCCATTGTATTGATTACATTATTCAATGCAGTACTAAATGCCACATGATTTATCCAGGTATTTGCCAACTTTTAGAACCATAGATTATTTTTAGGTTTGAACTATTGTAAATTATGAATATTTTTGTATCACTCGGACCCTTTTCCTTTTCATGATAGCTTTTGGATAATATCTTAACAATGGACTGACATGTTCAAGAGGTATGAACTGTTTTGTGATTCTAATTATATTCTGTCATATAAGTCTACAAAAAATTGCTGGTCCTTTTACACTATACCCTATGAGAGAAAGGAAAGAGATGGGACTTTCTGGAAGCTATAACTGAAGAGTTATTAGAGAATATCTATCCTAGCACTTGCTAAGTTTTGCCTTCCTACCTTCATTGCATCTTTTGAATTTAACTCCTTCCTTCCATGAATGCAGCCACCACCTTAGTTTAAACCTTCTTCTCTTGTCAAGATTGTTCCAAAAACCTCTTGATTCTTGCTTCTATCTCAAGTCTCTTCTCATTCTGATTCATTGTATATAATTCTGTTGAAGCAATTTTCTTTAAGCTTAGATCTGACCAAATGACTCCCTTATTCAACAATTTCCAGTGACTTCTTTACTTCCTCTAGAATACAAATACAAATTACTCTTTAGCTTTTAAAACTCTATCTGGCCCTAATCTATTTTCCATCATAAATGGACCATGCTGCTTGTACTTGCATTCTTCAATTAAGGGAAACTGGTCTTTTTTCTGTCCTTCACATACCTTTCCCATCTCCCATCTCTACTCCTTTGTACTAGTTCATCCTACATGCCTGAAATGTACTCATAGATTCCCTTTTCCTTTAAGATGCATCTTCACCTCCTACATGAATCCTCTCCTGTCCCCCTTCTCTACAAATACTAATACCCTTCCTTCCTATTTACTTACTTTATATTTGTATTCAAAATTGTTACTTTGTATTTGTATACAAATAGTTAACTTAGTTAATAGTTAATTAAGTTAACTTAATAATTCCTATACAAAATAAAATAAGATAAATATATTTTGAAATTATACATTTGTCTTATTTTATTTTGTATGTATATATTTACATATAATAGATTTTACTTTTATGTTTATGTATTTCTTGTTTCTCCAGTTGGAATATAAATTCCTTGGGAGGAGGGATTATTTCATTCTTTGTACTTGCAGCCCCTGGCACAAAGAATGATAGATGCTTAATAAATACCTATTTACTAATTGATTGAGAGAGGGAGAAACTGCTTTCTCTTTCCATAATGATTAAGAGGGAATGGAATTATAATTAGCAAGATGAGAAGAAGCATTAATTTACTGTCAATGTAGGGGAAATATTAAATGTCACATACTACATTTGGATGTTATTTTTCTACACATCTTTAAGGAGTTGACCATTGCAGTGGTGAAGATGAAACCATAGCAGGAAGTAGTGTCACAGATAGGAATAGTGTATTAAAGGTGACCTACAAATGTCCCTTTTAGCATCAATATACCTTGTACTCCAAAGTTTCTCTTCTCTGGGCTTAACATTCTCAGTTCCTTAACTTGGTCTCTAGTTTTCTTACATTCTTCTTTGCATTCTTTATCTTATAAAGATAAAATGTGGCACAGAAGACTGGATATAATATGTCCATGCTAAAGATATGGTCATATGGGTAATAAGTATCATATATATTTTACAGGATACAAAGGCATTATCGTATTTGTTGCTTGGAGACAATGTACTCTAAAAGCAGAGGACCTGAGTGTAAATCCAACTTTGAATCTTGTCACCATTATGACCTTGCATTAGTCATATAATATTCCTGAGTCATAGTTTCCTTATCTGTAAAATCAGTGGTTTGGGCTTTATACATTCTAAAGTTCCTTCCAGCTTTAATTCTATGATTTGATGTCCCATAATAGTATATCTCAATTAATACAAGACAATATTTAGTTAGACTTTTTTTGACTGACTTGCCATACCATAGATTCATATTTGTGATACATTAAAACTTCCAGCTCTTAAAAAAAAAACACCATAAGTTGTAGAACCACACATCATTCATCTTGTACTTGTAAAATTGATTTTTTTAACACAAATGCTGAATTTTACATGTATATCCATTAATCTTTATGGATTTAGTAGGATGTTCTAACCTGTTGAGACCTTATTGGATTTAATCTGTACCATCCAGCAATTCTGATATTCCTTTCAACTTCTTGACATTTGTAAATCTGTTAAGTATGTTATACATGCTTCTATCTAATTCATTGATAAAAATGCTAAAAATCACAGAAATAAGAAGATATCCCCAGGGCTTTCTTCTAGAAATCTCACTCTAAGTTGATAATCAACCCATTCAAGGCTTTAAGAATTCTCACCTAACTATATTGAGCCCGTATAATTTTTTCTTGTCTACAAGTATACTATGAAAAATTTTGGAATAGTTTTAACTCATATCTTGTTATCTTGCTTCTATTAGCAAATACATATATATGCACATAAGTACAAACATATACATATATGTATATATACATGCATATTTCTGTATATGTATACATGTATATGTATACATATATGTATATTCATATAGGTATGCATTTGTGTATACAAATTATGCCTATGTATATTTAAAATCTAAGTTGGTTGACTTTTATTTGCCTCCATATAAGCATCTTTAGATACTGTCTCCTTTTCTTCCTCATCAAAATTATTTCTGATTGTGACTTTAGACATTCATTCTTGAAAATTTCATATCCTTGTTGGATCAACATGCATAGAATTTAGAGCATTGAGTCAATTATAGCCATTTTCCCCTGACCTCTTGGGCTTATTAATCTAGAAAGGACCCCAAAGGCCATCTGGTCCAATCCTCTCACTTTATAGATGAGGCAATTAAAGTTCAAGTTCATAGAGGTAGTGAATATTAGAAATGGGATTTAAACTTAAATGCTTTGATTTTACAGACAATGATTTTTTCTAATGTATCACTGAAGTTATCTTTTAAATTCCCTCTTAAAATATAGGATATCAGCCTATAATCAGTTTTCTTTTCCTTCTCTCTTTAAAAATTTTTATTTATTTTTAATTTATGAATTAAAATGTTTAAATAAATCTTCTATTCTATAATTGATGAGACTGTATTTTCTAAAGTTCTAATCATCTTTTACTATATCAAAATCATCCTTACAGGTAGAATCAAATTTGCTTACAATCTCCCTTTTTTCTTGCTCTCTCTTTGGCAGAATTTCGTAAATAATTGCACATACCTTCTATCTGTAAACTTGACTCTAATGATGCTTTGTCTCACTTCTCTGCCATAGTCAAATGAGATCTGCTATTGCTGCTCAGAAGGATATTTTCATTTACTCCCCTATGACTCTACTTAATATCCCTATAACTTTTCAAACCAAAGTATCTTTCCTCACCACCCCTCTCTTAAATATATATGTCCCTATTAGAAGGTAAGTTCCTTCAGGTAGGGACTTGCTTTGCTTTGGTATTTGTATGTTCAAAGAATAGTGCAGTTTTTGACTCATGGTGGAGGGCAGCTACATGGCACAATGAATAGAACATTGGGCTTGAATCAGGAAGATTCATCTTCCTGAGCTCACATGCAGCCTTAGACATTTACCAGCTGTGTGATCCTGGGCAAGTCACTGAACCCTGTTTGCCTCATTTCCACATCTGTAAAAATGAGTTGGAGAAGGAAACAGCAAACCAGTATTTTTGCCAAGAAAATCCCAGATAGTCACTAATAGTCAGACACGATTGAACAACTGGTTCATAATGAGTGCTTAATGGATACTTTTTAATTCATTCATGAGGACTGAGGGATAAGAAAGAGAGAAAAATGAATCACAAGATCTCAGAGGCCATAGACTTTAAAGTTAAAAGAGATCATAAAGATTATATAGTTTAATCCCCTAATTTACAGTGTGGAAAACAGAAGCTTAGGGATGTTGAGTCACTTACTAAAGTCATATAGGTAGTAATTACTAGATTAGGAACTGAATCCGGCACCTGTAACATCAAGAACAAAAATCTAATTATTATTCAACATTAATTCTATGATTTCAAATGTAAATTATCTCCTCCTTCCTGGAAAAGATGGAAGAATATGAAATTAACGTCAAAGACAAATGGATTAGCTTTGGCTGGGAAGATAACCACATCATCTTTTGGAATCCCTGAAGAGGGAGGAAAGAATGTAAGAATTCACAGAGATTTTCAGAAGTGGAGAAAGGGAGAGGGATAGAATGAGCTCATGTAATAAGACTTTACACTTAACAGTAAAGTATATGTAATTTGTTTTCTGATCAACTCTGTTTTCATAAAGATTAAGGGTCAATGCTGAGATATTTTGGATGATTATAGTTTACCTCATTTGACTTGAGTTCCACCCAGTTTTCTGGAAACTTCCAAAAATCATCTAAATTCATTTGTTCCTTACTAATATTCCTATCAGGAATCATAAATTAAAACAGTAAAATACTTAATTGGAACTCATTGCAGGTCAAAATAACAGAAATTACCTCTCAATACTCATTCCCAAATGACTCCAAACATTAGAAAAGCCTGAGAAAATAGTTTAAATAAACCTCATGCTTATGTCATGGAGAAAGATTATCTTAATGTTAGTAATCATTAAATTCATTATTTTAACTTTTGATGATTTGTGTGATTTTGACACATAAGACATACTTATTAGAAAAGAAGCTGTAGGTGCTATTTTGCTCAACTAGATCATTCTTTAAATAGTCAACAAATAATAAGTAACAGGATTTCATATTCTCTTTTCAGAAAATTTTGCAACAGGAAAAATGCAGTCTGCTTAAAATATCATCTGCAAAAGTCTGTATTTTCTTCAAATTTTAAAATATTTTTATACATATGTGTATGTATATACATTAAATTTATTATTTCGATTGTAGAGATGAGAAAATGGACAAATGGGTCAATGGTTTGTTTTCTTTGGGCATAGTTTCAAATTGCTCTCCAGAAGAGTTGGATCAGTACACAACTCCAACACTGTATTAATGACTCTGTTTTACCAAATTTCCTCCAACATTTTGTCATTATCTTTTCCCGTCATCTTAGTCAATCTGAGCGATATGAAGTGATTCCTCCTCTTCCTCCTCCTTCTCCTCCTTTTTCTTCTCCTTGTTTTTCTCCTTTTCCTTTTCCTCCTCCTCCTCTTCCTATTCCTTCTCCTCTTCCTCTTCATCTTTCACCTCCTCTTCCTCCTCCTCCTCCTCTTCTCTTGTTAGCTTTTAACAATTGGACTCTCCCTCTAACTTTCCATTCCTTTTTCATACCATGTGACTTTAAGAATTCTACTTTTCAACCAACTGAATTATTAAATATTCCCTGAACTTAACACTGTATCTTTTTTCTCCGTGGATTTTTTCAGGTTCTCTGCTATGCCTTGACGATGTAAAAACAAAGATTATCAATAAAAATTGTAGAGAGGAGAGACAGAAAGCATTAAAGATGAACCTAATTGAATTTTAATTGAATTTCTTTTTCTTTTTATCTTGTTGGCTTTGAAAGATAACTTCCTTTTTTGTTGTTGTTGTTTCCTTTACAGTAAGGATGTCAGAATTGATATTATTAATTTCCTCCAAAAATATATCTACTTGTTAGTCCATTGGACAAAGACCTCACATTTAAAATAATAATAATACAAAATAGTTCATATTTATATAGCTCTTTAAGGCTTGTGAAATAATTTCAAATAATTACCCATTTGATCTTCACCACAACTTCAGCAATTCCTCATAAAAGAGGAAATAGAGTGTCAAAAAAATCAAAAACTTTGCTCAGGGTTAGTAAATGATGACTGAGGTAGCATGAACACAGGTCTCCTTGCCACCAAGTCCAGTCTCACACCTTTCCCCAAACAAAATTCTAATAAATAAATTATATTGTGCAGATAGTACATTTAGATTTAGTAGTGGCCTTGACATCAGATAGATTTGAATTCAAATTCTCTTTTAGACATGTTCTAGTAGAGTGGCCCTGAATCAAAGGATAGGAATGTTTTAGTTACATTTTTCACATTATTCCATATTGTTGTCCAGAATATTTGAGCTAATTTATAGTTCTATTAAAAATGCAATCACCTCACCTCTAGCATTCATTCTCTTCACCTATTTCCATTTTTATAAATTTGTTGGATAAAGGATGAAACATTAAAGGTAATTTTTAATCTACAATTCTCTTATTATTATTGATTTGGAGGCTGTTAATAGTTTGTAGTCTTTCTTTTGAGGATGATTTGTTCACATCTTTTGACTACTTATCTATTTGGAAATAGTTCTTGATCATAGATATTTGATTCTTCATCACTTGAATATTAAGCATCTTATTGAAGAGATTCAATACAAATAGTTTTTCTTATCAATGATTTTGCTTATTGAAAAAATTTTCAATTGTATGTAATAAAAATAATCTATTTTATCTTTTATAATTTCTTCTAATTTTTATTTGGTTAAAAATCTCTCCTAGACATAAAATGGAGAGGTATCTTTCATTTTTCTCCAATTGTTGCATGATGTGATCTTTTATAGACAGGTCATATGTTTATTTAAAATTATATATTCTGTAAGGTGATGTTTTAAAGCTATATTTTTTGTGATACACTTTCAGTTTTCCCCAGAAATATAAATCCCATTTATTCTTCTTACTATGTTTAATTTGCCTTGAGATTTTCTTTCAAAAGAATTATTATTACTATCTTAGCTAAATGATACATTAAATAGAGCACTGAGCCTGGAGCCAGGAAGATCTGGATTCAAATTCAATTACTTTCTAGCTATGTGACCCTATACAAGTCATTAACCTATCTTTCTCAGTTTCTTCAGTTATAAAATGGGAATAATAATAATAATAATAATGCTTACCTCCCATGGTTATTAAGACGATCAAATGATGTATTTATAAAGTATTTATCATAATGCCTTTTACAAAGGAAGCTCTTAATACATACTTATTCATATTCACTTTTCTCTATTTCTAATGATCTACACTTTTCTTTCACATGTCTAGTAACTGCCACCCCTAATTTAGCACACATTTCTGAACTGGTTTATTCATGGTAAAGATTCACCCTGCTATGATATTTATCCTTCATTAATAAATGGTAGCATATATGAATGGTATCTTTTGTACAATACCCATTACTGGATCACTGAACTTTGTACTGCAAGACTTTTAAGAAGTTGCCCTTCTGTATGTTTTAAGGTTTCTTCCCCATGGATCTTTCCTACATCCATCCTTTATACTACAGTCCTCAGTAAATGATGACTTGGGAGAAGTGGATTTGTAGAATATCCTACTCAAGTAGTCAAAGTAGCATAAAACTTTGTAGAAGCCCCAAGGAGACCTAGAGTATGAGAAACAAGGCTGACTACACTCCACAACACTAGCATTAATAAATCTTCAAAACTCAGGGAATAGGTTAAATAGGTTGTCCTCCAATAGCTAGGATAGTTTACTGGCCAGTGACTGGGCTTTCCCTATTCTGTATCTACCCAGTCTTTGCTACAATAGACTCCTCCTGCTACAATATTCTCTGAGCTCTCACCCTCCACTGCTAATGCTCATAGACAGGAAGGATGTGTTGTGAAGTAACTCTTCAACTCTGGGTAGCAACAGGGCCACTGCTTCTACATAGAGTGAATTGACAAGCAGTATAGGAAGGGGGGTGGAAATAAGCAGTTACTAAAGACCTATTATGTATCAATCACTGTGCTAAGTGCTTTAACAAATATTAATCAATTAATATTTATTAGTACCTACTATGTGAAAAAGACTTGCTATTATCTCACTTTATATTAGACAAAAGAGAAGGCACATAATGTATAAGCCAAGGCCTGATAGAAGACTTCTACAACAATACTCTACCAAGCGATAGCCTCAAGGTTCAGAGAAATTTTGGGGGGCAAGAATGGTCACTATGCAAACCCCATAAGGAATTTATTGGCCTTGCCCATTGTTGTATGGACAGAACAGCACTGGACAAGAGTGGGGAATACAAAATATTGCAATAAATAGACTGAAATTTTGCTAAGTCAAATTGAGTCAAATAAATGGTCATCTCCCTGGCAGTCATATAGATCACAGTTTCTTAATCTAATTTGGATCCTCTTTCACTTAAAGTCTCTGCTTGCCCCGTGTTCTTCCTGCCTATTTAGTTCTTTTGGATCTTTTGAAGAAACTCTTATATTAACTAAGTTTGGCTTTTCTGGTCACAGAGGGTAATCCTCTCATCTTGGACCCCTTCTCAACTTCTGGAAAGGATTAGTGCTCTCTCCTCCTAAGGGATCGGATAATTACTGCTACCTGGACAAGATATAACAATCTACTTCAATGCTATGGAGGAATGACCTATATTTCAGTGACACTCACAATACCTTCCAACCCAAGAATGACATTTCCATATTTTGAACTTAGCCCAATAGTTTTTCCACCAGATGGCAGATGATTCCCTTGTTGACTTGCTTTACTGAACCCCTGAGGAATATCTTCCATAACTATTTGACCTTGTCTTACAAAAATGAGGACATAAGGAGGTCAGTTTATTTCTCCCCAGTTAATTTTAATAATATATTGATTTATATTACTTTCTTTGTTTCCATAAGCAAATCACCGCAGTCTTCATAAAAGATGGAGATATAAAGAACTTTCTAAAGGTTCTCTTCAGGTTTAGGAATCCATTCTCTGAGCCTCATGGGGCTTTGAACACATGAGCTTGATACTGCTAATTTGGTTAGTGTAAGGAGCATAAATGAATCCCTAAAAACTGAACAGAAGTGCTTTCCCTCCAATTGGATTAGCTGAGATTCCTCCAGAGAGGGCACACCCACACCACCTGCCAATAATTAAAGATTGTGACCTACAATAATTGTAACAAATTGCACAATACCATCTTTGGCAGAGTTACAAATAGCTGCACCTCACTGAAAACTGCTACTAGGAAATTTCTAACAAAATACCAAGAAATTAACTGGATTTGATTTACAAAGTCCCAGATGCCTTTTCAAGGGTTGAACTTCCAAGCAATGTATTTGTTAAGATTAAGAAATCTTCTGAGTCATTTAGTATGATAATCTAATCATTTAGGTTCCAAAAATTGATTCAATTTAGTTATATGTTCATTGTGCTGGACTTGGATCTAAGGGATTTGGATTCAAATCTCTCATCTCTTCCTTTCTAGCTGTGTGATCATAAGCAAGTCATTGATCTTCTCTTGTTCTAAATTAAATGTGATGAAAATGCAATTTCATCTCTAAATCTGAACTTTGTGATGAGGAGTTCAAGTCTCATAATCTTTTTTTGCTCAGATTTTTACTTGCTCATGCTTTTAGGAAGGAAGGAAGGGAGGGAAGGAGAGAGGGAGGGAGGGAGAAAGGGAGGAAGGGAGAAAGAAAGGAAAGAAAGAAAGGGAGAAAGAAAGGAAAGAAAGAAAGAAAGAAAAGAAAGAAAGAAAGGGAGAAAGAAAGAAAGAAAGAAAGAAAGAAAGAAAGAAAGAAAGAAAGAAAGAAAGAAAGAAAGAAAGAAAGAAAGAAAGAAAGAAAGAAAGAAAGAAAGAAAGAAAGAAAGAAAGAAAGAAAGAAAGAAAGAAAAAGAGTAGAAGTGAGTCTGAATATTCTCATAAGAAGTCACATTCCCACAGACTTTTCAGTTTCAAAACAATTGGCTCCATGTACTCAGTTGTTTCCTTTCCCTCTGGCTTCCTTCCTATATCAGCAAACCCCAATCAGTTTTCATGAATGACTAAAGGTTGTCTATCCCAGCCTCTGCAACATTCCCGGTAGAGTCTTCCTTTTCTCAAAGTAGGATGATTCCGTCACTTTTACAGTCAAGAAAGTAGAGAGGAAACAGAGCCTATATGGAGATCCTGACTGTATCCTGAAGCATAAAATGTCATCAGATCTTTTTTCAAATAAATCATTTTATTTGTGCTTTCCATTCATGCAAGCTCAGGAAATAGTGTTTCCATGGGTCTCCTTGCTTTGAAAGATAAGGCTCTTTCTTAACTCAGCAGAGTTTACAGAAAAGTCTATGGAATTTTACACAAGATATAGTCCATGAGGCCCAAGTTTAAGCAGGCAGGAAGCTGATTTTTAAAATGTCATTCCCTCTTGGACCCAAAAGCCTGGGAAACATTGTACAATTGGAATTATTTCACCAATTTGTGATATATAAATAAGTGCATATGTAGATATGTCTCTGGGTTGGTATGTATTGTTTCATGCAGAACTGGAGAAGTATTTGCACACCTGAGATAGTGTCAGAAAGTTGTCCTTACCTCTATGCAGCTGTCCTCTGAAAATTTTCACTGGTGATAGTGAGGTAATCTGGGGTTCTCGAAGGCTGTAGCAGAAGAGTATAAATTCTGGTAGGTTCTACAATTCTGCAAAGAGTCCAAGTATGGTCCTAGAAACAGCTTGAACTTGTTTTCCAAGGCTCAATCTATCTCACTAGAAAGAGATATATTGCCAAGATGCTGGCCACTTGGTGGTGAATTAATTTGAGCCAAGCCAATAAATGAAGCAAAGAAAACCAGTAATTCCTCACATTTATAAAATGTTATAAGAGTTATAAAAAATTTCCTCACAACAACCTCACAAAGTAGAAATGGTAGAAGTTACCTTTATCTCTATTTAGACATGAGGAAACTGAAGCTCAGAGATGAAGTGACTTTCCTTAGCAAATGCCAGAGTTGGGATTCTAAGACTCCAAATACAGTGTTATTTCCAAATTATTTCAACTAGTTCCCTCAAGTGGTTTGACTTAGGGCAAATAATACTAATAAAATAATTATAGAATTCTAGCTTTAAAACTGAAAATGATTGCAAATGTCACTCAAGCTGACCCTCCCATTTTTTAGACAAGGAACATGAGTCCAAGAAAGGTTGTGACTTGCCCAAGTCAAACAGGTAGTAAATGACAGGGTCAGAATTTGAACTCAATTCCTCTGAATTAATTTCAATCACTTTTCCCTTTAGATAACAAAAATATACAAATTTATTTTAAAATAACAAAGGAGGGAATAAATTCTCATTTGTGCCTCTTCCTCCACCCCTACACCCCCAAGTGATGCACTGCTATTTCCTAAGCAATAGCTGCTTTTGCCTATTCCTAGTCTGAGTTCTCAATATGTGCATAATTGTACTTATAATACTGGAATTTTTAATTCATACTGACATTATATATTAACTGAAACAGATCAAACAACAAAAAAAGGAAAAAGGACTGAAAAGTGGGACTATGCTCTGATTGCAGGGTAGCAGTTGACATTGCCATCTGTTTCTGTGAAAATATATTTCAGTATCCCACTGGATCAAATTTAGCATAAAAAGAAAAGGTGGCACTTTCTTGGGGGAGGCGTTTGTGCTGTAGTGGAAAGGACATGAATTTGGACTGAGGGGATTTGGATTAAAGGCCTAGAGTTGCTAGTATCTAAGTGAGTTTGGGTAGATCAATTGGTCTTTCTGTGTTTATATTTTCATTTTCATTAAATGAATAGGTTTTAACATATTCTATCTATAAAGTCTCTTCTCATCATTAACTCTTTTTATTATTGATCTGAAGTGTAATGGTTTTCTCTTTATTTATATTGTCTCTTTAGTTTGATGCACCACACATAGAACAAACACTGATTAAGAAAAGGTAAAATCAACAATCTTATCATCTCAGCTGACAAAAGTTCATGCTCATTTAAAATAAGTAAAATATGGAATTGCACAAAGATTGGAAGATGCAGAGTTTGTATTGGGAAAACAAGAGTTTGGTATTCACTGGGAATGGATTTTGCATAATAATTATTCAGTTTCTGGAAATTTGCAAAGGAGTTGGAAAGAAGAAGAAAAGAGAGTAGGAGGAAAGAGGGATGGACATTCTGATCTTGCCAAATCAAAGTTATTTCCCCTCTTAAAAACAAAAAACAAAACAAAAAAACCATAAGCTAGGTAGCTCAGTGGATTCACAGGGACTAGAATCAGGAAGACTCATCTTCCTGAATTAAATATGGTTTCAGAAACTTCCTAGCTGTGTGAATCTAGGTAAGTCATTTAACCCTGTTTGCCTCAGTTTCCCTATCTGTAAAATGAGCTGGAGAAGGAAAAGGAATCTAATAGCTTTGCCAGGAAATCCCAAATGGGGTCACAAAGAGTCAGAAAGAATGAAAAATTTCTGAACAACACAAAAAAGAAAACACATTGATAAGCTGAAGGGTGTCCAGAAAAGTGCCAAAAATGTAGTGGAAGACTTCAGTATTCATAGTTTATTTAGCCTGCCAAATGCTGTTGTTCACTCAGTCATTTCCAATTCTTTGTGATTCCGAAGTTCAGAGACCATGGAGTTTCCTTGACAAAGATACTGAAGTAGTTTTTATTTCCTTCTCCAACTTGTCTCCATTTTACAGATGTGAAATTGAGGGTAAATAGAGGTTAAATGACTTGCCTAGGGTCACATAGTTAATATTTGAGGCTAGATTTAAGCTCATATCTTCTTCACTTCAGGTCCTGCACTTTATCCATTGAGCGATTTAGGGACTATATAACTATGCTTTCCCCTGCTCCTCATCTAGCCCTTCCTTGAAGACCTCTAGTGAGGTTGTCTGTAGAAAACTCATTCCACTTTGTGATCACTGTAATTATTAGGACACTTGTCTTTATATCAAACCATTATATCAAGCCTCATTGGAACTATCACATATTTCCTGTAGTTCTTCCACAGGGTCTGAGTCAAACATGGGTTTCGCTTTTTCCCTAATGAAGTTCTTAAATAACTGAAGACATCTATTATACGTCCTTTAAATCTTCTCATCTCTATGCTAAACAAAGCCAAACAATTAAACTCCTCCTCACTTGACATTCTAGGTGGTGCAATCTCTGTAAACTTGACCTCTGTTTGCTTCATTCCAATGAAGAAAGAAATGGCCAATTATTCCAGTATGTTTGCCAAGAAAACCCAATCATGGAGTGACAAAGAATCACTCATGAGAGAATAATAATTATCTATCTTTGGGGGGCAGCTGGGTAGCACAGTGGGTGGGAGTGCCAGATCTGGAATCAAGAAGACCTGAGTTCAAATACAGCCTTAGACACTTAATACCTTTCCTTCCTGGGAAAGTAACTTTGCCTCAGTTTCTTTACCTGTAAAATGAGTTGGAAAAGGAAATGGCAGACCCGTTCAGTATTTTTGCAAGATAACCTTCAAAAAAGGTGAAGAGTGACTAAAAATAACTGAACAACAATGGCAGCTACTATGTGCCAGGTGTGCTCAGCACTTTATATAAATGTATCTCATTTGAGCCTCACAATAATTCTGTGAGGTAGGTGTTATTATAATTTTCCAGTTTGCAGTTTAGGAAAGTGTGGCTAATAGTTGAAGAAAATGAATTTCGAGTGACTTCCCAAGGTTACACAATTAGTAAATGTCTGAGGTAGAATTTGAAATCAGATTTTCTTGATGCCAGGTCCAATGCTCAATCCACTACCCTACTAATTGCCTCATAAACTAATCACTTTCTAGATATGTGATCATGGTAGTGGGGTTTCTTATTCATATATGGTTTGGATTAAATGGCTTCAGTGGTCTATAACAATTTAGATAATATGTGATTAAGTGCTCTAAATATAGGTGTAATCAGCCTGTCAATTGTTGAGAGATGGATCAGCTCCAATTTTGGATGCTTATCAATCATAACATCATTATATGGTTTAAGTCTCCATCCAGGGTTTCCCTTGGCTCCCTTTCAGAATATTTGAATTAGCAACCAAGGCAACCAGTAAGTATTTTGAACATTAACATATTCATTACAAAAACACACAACTATTAAACTGGGAAGCATGCTGGGCTCCTAAAGCAAGAAATAAGGTCACAATATCAAATGGAAAGTCCCTGCACTATGGGTGCAGTTGTTGTTGTTGTTGTTGCTTGTCCTTCAGAGGACCATGGTATCAAGGAGGATTTAAGTGAGGGAGGGTACCAGGTGCCCTCTCTTCATCTGCATAGATAAACCAAGTAGCTATAATTCTCACAGATTACACCCTAACTCAGGGAGCCTCAGGCATTTCTGTTCATATCTCTTGTTGCTACCATCATTCTAGTCCAGTTCTTGCAGATCTCCTACTATAGAAACAACTACTTCCTGTGTCTACCATTTTGCCAGATACCTCTCTGTGTCTCTGTGTCTCTGTGTCTCTGTCTCTTTCTCTCCATGATTTTGTCTCTGTCTCCTTCCTTCTTGGTAATTTTTTTCTCTCAATTGCTAATTTTTTTTTCTCTCAATTGCTCCTTTCTTAGGTACTTTCTGCCATTCACTTAAGGCCCATAAAATCTGAGAAATGTAGTCTTTCTGATTATGACTGGGATTACCCTGACAATGTAAATGATGTTGTGGGACTGACTTAAACTAAAATCATGTTGTAAAGAATCAAATAACAGCTCAGTTTTCTTTTTCTTGCAACTCATCATTTCATGCTAAGAATGGGCAGCCTCAATTGATTTCTTCTTCTCTACACTGATCTGGTAAATACTTTATTTCAGTTGGCTGTGAGTTAAGTATATGTGCTTAAAAAACTTGATGACTTCTGGGCAGGTACATCTACCTATCCACTCCTGATCCTGGCAGACTCTTTCCTAAACTTCTCAGAGTCTACTGCTTCTACTTTGTACTGGACTGCACAATGCCTACTAAGGGAAACCATGTCTATATCATGTGACAGTATAGTCTCAATTCATCGAAAATTTGTACAAATTTAATTTTTTAAAAAGGACGTCAAACCAATTATCCAAATAACTAGTCAATAATATATATTTTTTCACTTTTTAACAAGTTGTTTTGGTCATTGGCAAATGTGTGTTGTTGGCTGTTAATGGTGAAACTGTCAGTCATTATTTAAATTAACAGATTACTAGAAAAAAAGGGGCAATGGAAAGACAAGAAAGAAAAAAGAAATACTTCAGACCATTGTCTTAGTCAGTTAACTGAATGATGTGAACAGTACAAAAGTCTATATAAACCGCAAAGCTATGATATGAATGAAGACCATGAATATACAATAAATAGGAAAGCTGGAACAATACAAGGAGTGACATTTTAATAGGTCATGAGCTGATTAGTCAGGGCAAGCAATAAATCAGCATCCTATAGATGCAAATGTTCAACCAAAGAGACAGAAACAGTATTAGAAGTAACAGCATCAGCATCTGCCTCAGGACAGTTGCTACCTTTTTATCACTTTTTTCCTTTTCCTTTTTTTTTTTTTTTTTTTTTTTTTTTTTTTGCATCTGGTTTCATTTATGACTCATACTTCCCAAATAAGCCATATGTTCTTGCAGAAGGCCTTTAACTTTGCTTGATTCATATTGAGCTGGATCTATGGAAGACAGCCAAATAAATGTAACAAAACCATTTTCCCAAAAAATAAAAATCAAATCCCATTTCCAGCAAGACTTAATTAACAGTGTTTAAGTTATTTTAGTGTTGAAAGCATGCACACTCATGTTTGGTTGAAGTGTAATTTGCACCTTCAAAGTCCATTGTACCATTTCATTAGTTATACCACGTAAAAGTTCTCATTCTTCCTTCAGCTACAAGTACAAGTGTGTTCCACTTAAAGTCCATTGGGGTTAATGTACATTTTCATGGATGCCTCTTCTGGATATCCTCTTGCATTTTTGCTTTGAATTTTTTTTACTTTAAATTTTAGTGTATTTATAAAAATCATGTTAACTTAAAATTTGTGAACTATTCTGCTTAAATCTAAATGAGTTATTAAGAAATATGTGCAGAAAACTTGTCTGGATCAGAGTAAAATATAAGCTTCTTGAGAGCAGGGACTGTTTATTTTTATATTTAAATCCCTGGAATCTGGAATAATGTTTTATACATTGAACACATTTAATAAGTGTTTGACAAATTGAAATAAATGAATCTTATGAGTACAATTCTCCTGGGTCTCCTTAACAATAAAGAATTATCTAAAGCTAAAAAAGATAACTATCCTATTACTCTCATCCATCCTATCACTCTATAGAAAAACTGCAGTTAAGCTCATAGTTTACCCAAAACAGAAATTCGTATGCAAAATTTAGCCATTAGATTAGCAATAGTAATCTCTGGTTTATGGTATAGATACATAAAAGAAAAGGATTGGAGCGAAGGAAGGAACCCCCCAAAAAACAAAAAAAAAAAAACAAAAAAACAAAAAAAAAACACAGTAAAAGGAAGAAGAGAGAGTAAAAAAAAAAAGATTGGATGAGAGATAAAAGACAGAAAAAATACAATGATAATACTTATATTATTTAGGTGTTTGTATTATTTAATGCTTTGAAGTTTGCTATATACTTTACAAATATTTCATCCTCAAAATAGTAGATGCCAGTATTATTTCACATTTATATTACTTTATAGTTGAAACTAAAGCAGTCAAAAGTTAAATGACTTGTCCACTGTCACACAATTAGTAAGTGCCTGAAGTCAGATATGAACTTCTTGACTTTAGATCCAATGCTCTATTTATTGCACCCACTAGCTACTGCTATACAAGTGTAATTTATCAAGTGATATCTTTAAATTAATTTATTTTTGGTCTTATCTTTTTTTTTTTTTTTTTTTTTTTTAGGCTGGGATTAAGTGACTTGCCCACAGTCACACAAGCTAGGAAGTGTTAAGTGTCTGAGACCAGATTTGAACTTAGGTCCTCCTGAATTCAGGGCTGGTGTTCTATCCACTGCACCACCTAGCTGCCCTGGTCTTATCTTTTCTACTATTAAAGGCAGACACAGGAGGTCTCATTTTGAATTGTGTATTGTTACTGGATTAAAAGGCAGTAACCCTGGTTGGGAAAAAAGGGAAAACAACAAAAACTTCACAGATGTTGACCAAGGAATACTTTTGGAGTCCATCATCATCAGTCAATGCCATTGCTACTTTAATCTCTAACATGTTCACTAATTAATTTTAATCCCATGAATATTATTAGTCAGTACACATTTTCTGTCCTAAGTGTTTATTATTAGCAAAGTATGAGCAATTAAAAGGCGAGGAAGATGGTTTTCCTCCACTGGAGTCCTCCTCTGATCCCTTATCTAAAATTCATTGGTGACTTGAGGCTCTCAGGGGTTATATCAGCAGAGAACATACTTTTTCAGGTCCTACAAATCTGGAAACCTTTCAAGAATGATGATGGACAGTTTCCATTCCTATAGTTCGATGATCAACTTGCCTATAGCCAGAGAAGCTCATTACCAGATTAGCTGCCAAGCTATGAATTCTTTGACTATATCAATTTGAGAAGACCATCTACTAAGATACGAAGGGTTTTGAAAGGATTACACACAAAAAGGAAGACAAAGATCCTTCAGACATTAAAGTTTTGAAGTATTGGACTTGCTGCCAATAATACCTTGTATATTCACTGAGAAATGCATGAGGGACATTGCATATAATCGATTACGTGCTGAGCAAAAGCAAGACTTCTCATGACTAGAATGTTTTAAATGCCAATAGGATTCCCTTTCCTTCTGACTGGAACAAATATAGAAGAAAAAGTACCTCAATTAATCCTTGGGTATTTGACATGTCATGGTCTATGTGCCTTTTCTAACTATAAGTTGCACTTAGTAAATCAATCAATCAATCAACAAGATTAATAAAAACACCACATGCCAGTCATTGTGCTATGCAGTGAGAATTCAAATACATCTTCACAGAAATTCAAAGAAAGTTTAAGAAACTCCTGGCTTCAAGAAGACTAAATGAGAAATCAACATATAAAAAAACTACCGCTGTACAACAATAGTGGGTATCCCAGAAGCCTTAGTGCAGACATAAGTTACTGTAATCTGAAGCTTTACTAAGACCTTTGGGACATTTGTATGAAGATGATTGCATAGAAGGCACTAGGAAGGAGGATTGGTTGGGAAAGACCTCCTATAGAGATGAGATTTGAGCTGAATCTTATAAACAACCAGAAAAATTAAGAAGCAGAAATGTGGAAGACAAATTGCTTGTTCAAAAGCATTGGTAGGAGATGGAGTGTCATGTATGAGGAACTTTTAGAACTTGTGTAGAGAATAAGGAATAAAAAGACTGGAGAGATAAGAAGCCAGTTTGCAAAGGGTTTCAACTCTCAACCAGAATATTGGATCCTGAGAGTTAGACCTACTCTTTAGGAAAATCATTTTGGCACTTCAGTGAAAGATGGAATGAAGTTCAGTGAAACTTTCTGTGGGGAGGCCAATCAGAATACAATTACACTGTTGCAGGAATTCAGATTCGATGAGAGCCTCACCAGGGTGGTGGCTTAGTCAGTGGCGAGAAGGGGACAAGTATTAAGAAATGCCATGAAGACAAGCAATAGGATTTAACAATAGATTCATATATGAGACAGGAAAGGGGGAAGAGTATGAGTGAGGAGTCTAGGATGGCACTAAGATTATCATCTCAAGAGGGTGTTTCCCTGGGTAGTAAACATAAAATTTTTCTATTGAAGGGGAGAGTCAGAGAAGAGATTTTAAACGAAGCCACTTGGGACTTCCTGGCCTTCTTGTTGCTTTAGTGAACCAGTCTAAATGACTAAGGAACAGACTTTCCAAGAAATTCATATGAAGTGAAAAAGTAAAGGGAAAAAGGCCCAATTAAGGCCCTTGAGACTGCTCCAAACCCAAGAAATATGACCAATAATTGATGTTAAACTTTAAAAGCAGCCAGTACTGCCCAACCCTAGGTCTGAAAGAAGTGGACAGAATGTCTTCAATGCTACTCTTGCTTGTTCCTGTAACCCTTACCCACCCAACAGCTTTGTTTACATTTATGTTTATAGTTACGGGTTAGCCTCAAAATAGACATTTTAACTGAGGGATGTCACATGTCTAAAAAATGTGGAGTTGGTTTCTGTGGGGATGCTGTTGAATTTTTAGTTAACAGTGAAACTCATTAGATTCCTCTAACTTCCTCTTGACAGGGTCCCAAAACAGTGGAAATAGAAACTATTACAAGGAAAAAGAAAAGAAAAAGAAAGTTCTGTTTAACCTGGGAAGATCTTTGTTTTGGCCTTTATTTTCCCCTTGGGTTGAGGAGTGTGGGAGTAAGAAGATTACTTTCAGTTCTTACCTTATTCATCCAACTCAAACCCAATGTCAAGGACAGGAACTCAGCACATGCCCTATATCCACTTTTGGAATCCCCAGTAGTAATCAGTGAAGAGGGTTTGACTGCCATTCCCAAATGTTATAGAGCTGGTTTTAGGACAGTCAGCAATGTGATAAATCAGATGATGCTTTTTAAATTATGTATTTTAATAACATTAATCCTGGCATCTGGACTTAAATTCCAATAATAATATTCTACATTTTATACTATAATAATATTCTAATATACTATACATAATATTATTAATTATATTTGTAGAATTCTTTCCTATATCATCTAGTGTCCAATTTCCTCTCACAACAATTCTATGAGTTAGGAGTTATTTTTGCTTGATTTACAGCTGAAAAAACTGTGATGTGTTCAGCGACTTGTCTAGATCACAGAACTATTAACTGTTGTCGATGGAATTTGAAATCAGATCCTTCTAGAACAATGTTAGGCACTCTACTCACTATACCAGAACTCTTCAAGCTTTTTCTGATCACATATTTTATAGTAAGACTTTTTAAAAGTATAATAATATTTATACTTCTAAATGATATTCATGTACTAGTGTACTGATGATTATATGCAGTATGAAACTTACATAAAAATAGAAATAAGAAAGGATGAGATAAGAGTGAACTAATATTTGATCTTAGAGTTAATAGGGGTGGGGACAGATATTTCCTGGTAGCATGTGCACAGTTGTTAAAGAATGTGGTTGGTTTAGGTGTTAACTTCCCTGAAGGTTTGGAACTTAAATAGCAGTGTGAAGTAGGGAGGGGGAAGTATTGGGGGATAAGGGCAAAAATGTGTTGGAGACAAGTCCCACGACTGGCTATCACTATTAGGATAAGATTTTACCTCTATTTTCACTCTTTAATTGGTTGAATACATCCCCTTGAGGGTCAAGCCATACCATGATGAGTCACTCCAAGCTCTCCCCATTTTGGAGACAATTGCTATCTCTCAACACTTAAGACAATAGGATTATGTCTATATGACAAAAATAGATGTATAGGGAAAATTAATTAAGGGATATTATATTGTTGAGTAGTGCACTTCATAGTTACAAGGAAAAATGTAATTAGGGTCATGGATCTATTGAAGTATATAGCATATTGGTTCTAAGAAATAGTCACTCAGTTTCCAAAGTATGAAAGACAGCTGGGTGACCCAGTGGAAAGAGCTTTCTGCCTGGACTCCAAAAAATTAAGAACAACCAAAAAAATTAAGAAGCAGAAGTAAGGAAGATAAATCGCTAGTTCAAAGCATTGGTAGGAGATGGAGTGCCAGGTGTGAGGAACTCTTAGAATGTGTGTAGAGAATAAAGAATAAAAAGACTGGGGAGATAGGAAGCCAGTTTGCAAAGGGTTTCAAATGTCAACCCGAGGATTTTACATTGGATCCTGAGAGTTAGACCTGCGCTTTAGGAAAATCATTTTGGCATTTCTGTGAAAGATAGCTTACTCTAATTTCCTCAAATATAAAATGGACATAGTAGTAGCATCTACTTCACAAAGTTGTTGTAAGATAATATTTATTATGTAGCAAAGGACAGTTAGGACTTGTGATTCAAAATGAATGTCAAAGAATGAAATGACTTAAATAATATGTGTGTGTGTGTGTGTATGTGTGTGTGTGTGTGTTTTAAAGCAAGGCATAGCTAAAACTTCAAGAATGCCAGGGAACCAGGAGTATGAGTTGTATATATAGCCTAAAATTCCAAAACACCAAGATAAGCAGAAGAGAGTAAACTATGTGCTGACTTCAGGGTTTAAATAATTTAGCTTTCAAATCTTTTTTCTCAATCACAGATTTCCCTGAATGAATCACAAAATTATGTCAACTCTTTATTTGCCATGGTAGCTATGACTGCAATAATATGAAGTCTAGTTCTAAAATCTTAATGTTCAAAGGAATCTTAAATAAAAGAAAAGAAATCCAGAAAAAATAAGAGGCTTGTTCAAATTGTCACAACTAGTTTGTATATTAAAGAGTAGTCCTTGAAAGCTCCAAATCTAATAACAGAAAAGGGAATACCTCAAAGTTACAAACCAACTATAAAAGGATAAAAGGTGCAAATACATCAAGTGACATATATATATATATATTATGTATATATAATATATATATATATATATATGTATATACATATATATATATATATATGTATCACTTGATAGATATCTCTATAAGGGGAAAATTAGTCCCTGAATGAATTAGAAAGGAAACAATATGATAAAAAAAAAAATCAATGCTAGGCCATATCTCCAGGTAGATTTTCAAAGTGGTCATTTTGTTTCATAGAAGATTCAGGGGAAAGATTGTAAAAGATACCCAGCTTCTGACAGAATGGAGAACGAGACCCTATAGGTTTACAGGGGTTCTCAAATTATGGCCTGCTGGCCAGATACACTGGCTGAGGATATTTATACAGCCAGCAGGGCTATGGCAAATGGGCTGAAGGGTGGAGACAGAGTGTGAGGGACACTGAGGAACAGTGAACTGGCCCCCTATTTAAAAAGTTTGAGGACCACTATGTGATAGGAAGTCACTTAAAGCTAGGAGAATAGAAGCTTAATAGCCACAACTGAAAGAATTTGGCTATTAGTCATTTACCTTAGTTTTAAATGTTAAATTTATCTTTGTCAATGGGCCACTTATTGCAAATATGGTTGGGAGGAAGCTACCTTAAATGTGGAAGGAAGAAGACGTCCCTAAAAGAAAGAGAAAGAGGAAAGAGATAGAAATAAGAAAGAACGAGAAAAAAAAGAGAATGAGTAGGATGGAAAGAAATGAAGAGAGGAGAGGAAAGATAAAGACAAAGAGGGAGAAAGAAAGAATCAGAGAAAGAATCAGAGGAGAGGGAAAGGGGAGACAGAGAGACAGGAAAGAAAGAGAATGAGAGAGGGATGGAAAGAGATAAGAAGTGGAGAAAGATAAAGCTAAAGGGGGAGAAAAAGAATGAGAGAAAGGAGAGAGAGGAAGATAGAGACAGAGACAGAGACACTGAGAGAGATTATCTAAGGTAAAAGTGTTTTGCCAGAAGTTCCGTCTTGGGATTAGGACTCTGACCTAAGAAAAAGATAAAGTTGTAGATTCTGTGACACTACTTCCTAGGGTGGAGAGAATGCATTTATACTGAAAAAACAAACAACAAAAACCAAACAAAAAACACAAAAACACAAACAAACAAACAAAAAAATCTATACCCTCTAACAGTAATGTGTTAAGGAGAAAACAGGAGGAGTCGAACAACTCTGATCCTCCATCACCTCTCCTAACACAGTGGATGAGTCAAGATTAAAATTTCTCAGACTCCTGACTCCTCCTGACTCCTATAACTGGCATTATGTTATATAGCATCTCTTAACTCTTGGACTTAATTCTTGAGCTGAACTACATTATCTCTACTTGTCACTTGGTTAATAGCAAGTCAAGAACTGAAAGGAGTTTTCTCAATAAATCAACAATAAAAACCAACCAATATTTGTAGAGCCCCTACTATAATAGGCAAATTTGTCTTAAATACTAAATTTTTCAGGGCTTCATGAAATTATAGATGCATGGAGTTCTTCCTACTCTAAAAGAGATCAAAGAGAACTTTTGTTGCGCTACTGACAAATAAACCTTCCATCTGTACTCCTGTGCTGCTTTGAATAGCCACTGAAAAAAGAAAAATGAAATTATGACAGAGTGGAAACAATAATGCTCATTGGTTCTTTCTAAATTAAAATGATGGATGTGCTATGTCTCTGAGATTTAAGATATCTTTGCTAGCCAGCTGCCATGAAAATAACTTTAGGATGACCCAGAACAATTGACAACCTCAGGGTGGGGGGAGGGGGAGGGAAATGGCATATAAAATGGTAGGACGTGATATTAATACATTTTGGAGGGATAGTAAAAACATCTTTCCTAAGCAATGTTTAATACTAAATAAATAAATTTGGACTTTAAGCCCCTAAAGATAAGATTTAACTTGAGACGTAATATTGGTGAAACAGCATTTTGGAGGCAGGAAGACACAAGTTCAAAACCTTGCTCTTAAACACTTAACTAGCAATGTAATTAAGGGTATTCATTCAACTTCCACTGGCTCTAGCCTTTTTATAAAATGATGCAGTTAGATGCAATGGCTTCTAAGGTTGCTTCCAGCTCTTAATTTATGATACTATGATCACAGCCTTTCTATAATTTAATAAATCCTTAAAAGTGATCCCTCAGGGATAGCCAGATGGAATAGAAGATGAAGCACCAGCTTTGGAGTCAGGAGGATGAATTCAAATCCAACCTCAGACACTTAATACTTAGTAACTGTGTGACCCTAGGCAAGTCACTTAACCCAAATTGCCTTGCTAAAAAAATAGTGGTTCCTGAGATTCAGAGAGATTGTAGTGCCCATGGTTTACACTGTTATTACATCTCAAAAAAAGAAAAAAAAAAGATTTTGAGTCTGTCTTCTGGATCCCAGATTCAGTTCCATAACCACTGTATATTCATTCCTCAACTGAAAAATGTAAATTTCTTATTTTTCAGTCATTGTGATTCATATCCACAAAATAATATTCTTCAACATCACCATCACATCTATTTTTAGAATCATATTATAAAGCTCATTTAAAAATCCAAGTTTTTTTTTTTTAACTTGAAATAAGATGTCTTATTATTAGACAATCCAGGATATTCTAGAATATCTAAAATATCAAACCCAAGTGAAAATCTGAAATAATGAAAACATCTAGTTATTGCTTTTAGAATTAGAGTTGAAAGCATAAAAAAATTATCAATAGGAATGAGGCATACAAATTGGGAGACTGGATTAGAAATAAAATCAATTTGACTTTAAATGAGCTATATCAGGAGATTTGATAACATTTTTCCATCTTCATAGAACATTCTTTAAGAAAGAAAGAAGAATCTAGTAGGTATGCAGTTTGCTCCCAAATTAAGAATTCACTCATTATTTTGTAGCCCTCAATTATGATGGAAGAGTTATAAACTCCTCATTCTGAAAGGAAAAGCTAAGAACTCTTGACTATTATGATCTTACAAGAGTTCAGTCTTACGACAAAAAATGTGATTTGAAGATCATTTTTGTATGATACAATAATGGTTCATTAGGATAGTTAACTTTTTTTTTTTTTGCTTATGGAGATTTGGGCATGTGGAAGTTGGGAGATGGTGGTATAAGAAAAGGATTCTTTTTGTCTTTAAATCTGACTCTTTTGGCACTTACTAATATGCTACAGACAACTCAGAAGTAAATAAAATGATCTGTCTCTTAGCCTTGGGTAAATTCATTTCTGCCAATTCCATTTTGGAGACAGGACCATTATCACAAAAAGTTAGAATACTGGCAAGTATAATTTCAAATGTTATTAACTATAGATGCAAAACTTGTATTTCTATAAGATCAGTGCTATTGACATGTCATTTGGCAGACAACCAAAGAGCAAACCCCTCTCGCCTGATAAATTCAAGCAGGTCTACAACTTTTCAGGAACAGCAGAATTTAGCAGATAGATTGGCATACTGTAGCACTAAAGGTTCATCAGAAATCAAATTTAGAAGTTAAAAAACAAAACAACACATGAAAATTAGACACCTCATGCATGTAATTGTATATTTATTTCTTTTTAAAGAACACTCCTTAATGTAATTCAATATACAAACTTGGTTTCACAGAATTATAATCCACTAAAATAGAACAAAGATAACCCAGATTGTGTTTTTGTATCGTTGTACTCCCTCCTGCTTCTTCCTCTTCTCCAAATCTATAAGCCAAAGTTCTCTTTACCTTCATACCTTCCTAACTGAAAACCATTCTGAATGATTCCCTCTTCTATATAACATCTCATTCTTCAAGCCCTACATTCCCTTTTCATTAGCCTTTGACCTTACCAGAAAACCAGAACATTTGCACTCTTCCCCTAACCCAGAGGGTAAAGTGACCTCCCCAAAAGCTAACCTAATTATTTACTCTGTGGACGGACGGACAGGAATGAGGAGGGGACCAGTGAACAGGCCTCCATGATCCTTTCCTGCTTCCATATCCACCCCTCAGAGTTCATGTATGATGTGTCTATAAGGTGCCTGAGTTCCACTCACCAACTTGTGCAGCAAGAACCAAGGTAACTTCTGAGCTCAGGTGTTCTCCATTGGCAATGCACAGCACTGCTAAGCCAAGCCACCGGGCCGGCCGATAACCAAGTTCTACACAGTCGGATGTGCTTTGTCCCTTTAATTTTTAAAGACACTTCCACATATAGGTATCTGGCAATCTAGTGTCCAACTGAGTTCCATAAAATTGTACCAGTGATGCACTTGTACATATTTACATGGGGCGGAATGTTTTCCCATATTTTAGATGAGTATATAGATCAACATGTTCACATAAGACCAAATACTTTTTAATATATTTATAACTGATTTATAAAGCTTTGAAAAAACTCACAATAGCACATTGTTTTACTTTAATGCTTTACGGTACTATCAGTTTAAAATCACAATCAGCACTTAAGTTATCGTCAATCCAGCAAACAAGAGACAAAAAAAATACAAGAGTTAAGAACTGACAGATACATCCTTTATCTTTTTGTTAAACTAATGCATGAGTGCAGAATAAGATAAGATACTCTAATTTAAATATCTTGTTTACAATATACAGTTTGTTCTAATTACGCAACAGTAAACCCCATGCTTCACATAGAAAAGCAATCCACAACATTAAGAAAAAATGTACAATTTATGAAACAAAGTAAATAAATATTAGTATTACAGAATTGGAGCTGTACATAAAAGCTGTTCAGTTTTAATCATATAAAAATATGTTTTAGTGCAACCTCACATATATATTGATGCTGTTTTTGCTTTACATCATTTAGATCCAAGTGTCCAAAAAAGGAAAGAAATTACATTTATTACAAAGCAGATACACAAATTCTAAAATATGTACAAATTACTGCTAAAAAATGCTTATAAGAATATAAGCAAAGTAAAGAAAAGGCACAAACATCTGTACAATTTAAAAGTACCAGACCCAAAAGGAGAATTTCAAATTTTATTTTGGTCAGGCTCATGATGACTCGTTTTAACTAATTTTTTTTTTTGATATAACAAAAGTATATATAATAGCAAACTACTGTAACTTAAGACAGGCATGCTATAAACTTGATTACTTCTATCTCTAGAAAAACAAAAACAAAAGTAACGGGTAAATGTATGGGTGAAAGTCTCCATGCATCTCCAATCAATGTAGTTGACTCTTTTCTGATGCGGGATCTTTGCCTTCCTGTGTGCTTGAAGGTAATTCTTTTCGGCTATGAAACTGTTGGACATCCACACAACTCTTACTGTAAAATGTGGAATGAGCTAATTCAGTCTGTGATGTACCAAAGTTGTCCTTTTCACCATCGTGCAAGTCAGGGTGGGTGGCTGAGGTACAGGGCTGGCCTGGCTCAGATCCACTAAAGTGTCTAATGCTCAAATGTGCACTTTCTGAGGGTTTCTGATGAGGCTCCAGCACCCTCGGCTGATCTGCCCCAAGCAGATTGGCCTCTTCTGTGGCAATGCGGAGAGAGGCGATGGCTTTTGTACAAGTTTGTATGGGCTCCTCCTGTTCCCTCTCTGTGGCATTTGGACTGTCTTCTGAAGTGCTCTGTTTCAGCAGGAGTAGGGGGGAAGAGGATGTGCTGGGTGAACCAGATGAGTGCAAGGCGTGAGAAGAACGTTTCTCATGAGGCTGGGAGATGTAGGGTTCTCTGGCAATGGTTTCAGCCGCAGCTCTTTGCTTTTCTTCAGAGTCCTCCACTGGCAGAGGCATTGTGGGCGGAGCATGTAAACCTGAAATGGCCGCAGGTATGGAGTGGACCATTTGGATCCCACCAATGGGCCTCATGGGGATAGGAGCTCTCACTTGTTGCTGAGAGTGGAGCGGAAGATGACTAAAGACATAGTCATTAGGACCTTCAGGGAAAAGGCTAGAACCTTGCTGTTCATGAGCACCTTCTTTGTCTCCATAGAGACTGAAGTAAGGAACCTGAGGTAATCCTCTTCGTAAATTCTGCAAAGAGAAATAAAAAGAATGTAAGTTTTCAAAACCTAGCATCCTATTCACAATAATGCTCATATGTTATTATTCCAAATCTCAGCATCTATCATGGATTCTCCAAATCTACCTATTCCTTTCCATGATTTTTCATTTTGCAAATCAAAAGTCTTAGCACATTTGTCACTTACTCCAACAGTGTCAGCCTCAGAAAATTTTTTGCTTTTTAAAAATCAACCATGTGATAATATATTCAGCATATAGGCCACTGAATATATATATATAGAGAAACATATTTTATTTTAAATTATTAGAGAAGAAAAAGTAACATTTAACATACATATAACATGCATATACAGTATTGTAATAATATTCATATATGTACAATTACCACAAAGGTCTTATCAACTTTAAGATATTAATAATAGTTTTTTTCTTCTTTCAAAAAAAAAAGAAAACTAGATAGGATTCAACTATATAAAGCCTTATCCAAATCTTGTAGAAATAAAAAGTTCACCGTCTGTTCTTACACTGGGCAGATTTTATTTTATGCTTTTCATTTTCAAAAAGTGTTGATGAATGTGACTGGATTGACAGCCTAGAGATTGGCATCTTTGAGTTTTCCACAGACCAGGTGACAGTGCAAGTCTCAAGTCTCAGAAACAAAATTCCTCATCAAATTGGTTTCATCAATACATGACTTGTGACCTCAGGAAATAGCCTCTGTAAGTCTCTTTTCTAAAAGCCTTTCCATCTTGAACTTAGATTTGGATATGAGAACTCAAGAAAGGACACTTAAGATAGAAAAGGGATGACTGCTTCTGCTGTCTTATATAGCAGTAATTATCCTAACACATTTCAAAAGTCACAATTTGTTAAGCTGAAGTTGGCAACTAGAAATGAGACACTGTATTTGGATAGTTAAATTCCTTCTTTTATATGATAGTTGTTGAATTGTATACGATCATTTATTTGAATGTTGTTTTGTAGACCATAAGGGGTCATTTCTACACTTTTTGATTAATTTGACATTTGGTGGACACTATTATTATTGGTGATAATTATTCACATTTATAAAGAGCTTCAAGTTTTCAAGTTTGTCAGGCTGGTAGTTCAAGCATTATTATTCCTACTTTATAAATAAGGAGAGTGAACCTCAGAAAAGGGAAATGATTTCATAGAATTAAAAATAAATCATAAAAAGAGAAAACCTCAGAGGCCATAGTAGTAAATGATAATATAATGATAACTAGCGTTCATGTAGTCAGTTTGCCAAGTTACATACACACACACACACACACACATTCATGCCCACAAAATCTTATTTGATCCTCCTAAGGACCTTGTGAAGTAGGTGCTTTTATTATGTCTATTTGTAGATAAAGAAATTGAGACAGAAAGAGGTTAGGAATATGTAGCTAGTATTTGAGACAGAATTTGAGCTTAGATTTTCCTTATTCCAAAATTTATTACACACAATGTCACCTAGATGTCCAACCCATTCCTAAACAAGAATTGTCTCTATAATTCAATATATCTGACAAATAGATATCCAGGTTTTAACTGAAGATCCATAGGAAAAGAGAAGGGCAGCTGGTAGAGTGCTGGACCTGTAATCAGGAAGAATCATCTTCCTTAGTTCAAATCTGGCCTCAGATACAAGTAGCAGTATGACCTTCAGCAATTCTCTTACCCTATTTGCCTCAGTTTCCTCATCTCTAAAATGCACTGGAGAAGGAACCACTCTAATATCTTTGCCAAAGAAACCACAGATGAGGTCATGATGATGAGGATGTAACTGAACAAAAGTGAAGAGGATTCCATTATTTCCAAAAGCAACTCACTCCATTTTTAGTGCTGAGTGTTACAAGTTTGTTTATTTGTTTGTTTTTTCCTTTTATCTAACCTATATCTACTTCTCTCTACTTCCGATTATCACTTCTAGTTCTGCCCTCTGAGTCCAAGCAAATTAACACTAAATGTTTCTCTATGATGTCATTTTACATACTTAAATACAATAATTGATTATCCCCTTCGTCTTCTCTTCTTCAAAGTGAATATGCTCAGTTCCACATTGAAATGTAAGCTCTGACAATCTGTTACTGTTGTGTTATTATTATTATTATTTTTTGTCTTTGTATCTCACTTCTGGTGCCTGACACAAAACAGATACTTATTAAGTGACTGCTTGAATGGATTGGATATAGAATAATCTTGATCCTTTTATCATTTCCTTCTGCTAGTTAATCTCCATCTCTTCAGTGTTCTTCCCTAAAACATGGCATTCCAGAGATGAGCACAATAATCCAAGTGTAATTTGTTGAGGACAAAGTACAATAGGGGGCAGCTAGGTGCGGCAAGAGGGTGCCAAGTCTGGAATCAGGAAAACCTCATCTTCCTGAGTTCAAATCTAGTCTCAGACTATTACTAGCTGTGTGACTCTGGGGAAGTCACTTCGCCCTGTTTGCCTCAGTTTCCTCAAATCTGGCAAATGAGCCAGAAAAGAAAATTTTTGACAAACAAACCCTAAATGGGGTCACAGAGAGTCAGGTATGCCTAAAAATTACCAAAAAACAAAGTACAGTTAGATCATAACTTTCCTACCCATGGGCTCTCTTAATGCTGCCTAATGTTTATCTTGGAGTTTAAAAAACATCCCCTAATCCTTAGGCAGTATAATAGATAAAATTCTAGACATGCATCCAGGAAAACCTGAGTTCAAATGCTTCCTCAGAAACTTATTAACTGTGTAACTCTTGGCAAGTGACTTAAGCCCTTCTTTGCCTCAGTTTCTTTATCTATAAAACAGAATTAAAAATAGCACCTACCTCCCAGGGTTGACCTATAGATAATATGTGTAAAGCTTATGACAAATCTTAAAAAGGTGTATAAATGCTAGTTATTATTATCATATATTTAAGAAGTTGATTTTTCTTTCTTTCTTTTTTTTGGCAAAGTAATTGGGATTAAGTGACTTGCCAAGGCTAATAACTATTAAGTGTCTGTGCTGCATTTAAACTCAGGTCCTCCTGACTCCAGGGCCAATGCTTTAACTACTGTGTCAACTAGCTGTCATAAGTTGATTTTTTTTAAATCCAAATTATAAGATTTTGCCTTCATTCCTATTAAATATTCAACTTGCATTTTAATATAGTGAAATCTTTTTTACTTTTACTCTTTATCCAAAATATAGTTCTCCTTCCTTTCATTTGTGTAATCTGAAAATTTTTAAAGCATCACATCTATTCATTTATCAACTCTTTAATAATGACTTGCCTAGCATGATACAGATGTTAAATAACAGCTCCCAGGCTCCTGACTCCAACTTCACTGTTTTTTCCAATAAGATTGGGAAAAGAGTGATGTTCTTATAGAAATTATGAAGTCAAAGTGAGTTTGTTTGATGGAAAGATAGTAAGCTGTTTTGGACTTCTTGAGCTTGAGATGAAACATCCAAGTGGAGATCAATCAATCAATTGATAAATTTTTATTAAATGCCTACTATATGTCAGACATTGTGCTAAATGTGGCAAATACAAAGAGAAGCAAAAAGTGATCTGTTCACAAGGAGCTTAAAATCTAATAAAGATGTTTTATGGCTATCTGGAGAATTGGGCATAAAACTGGTTCTGGAGATGGAGATTAGAACAGTCTAAAAGTAGAAGCAAAGTCATGGGTTTGAATGTGATTGATGAGAGAGAGAATATAGAATGATAGAAAAAGAGAGAATCAAGAACAAAATTTTTAAGAACATTCATTTTAAGGAGAAAGGGGAAAATATGATACTAGTAAATGAAATTATAGTTTCCCAGTTTCAATCTTTGAAAACATTCATTGAAGATGGAATTATCAGAATTTTACCACTGAGATTTCTTACTTTGGGTAATTATCCTCCAAAAAGATAGGTGATGGAATCACCTCTCTTTATTCAAGTAAGAAAGATCAAGTCATTTTTCCAGATGCTTATCAGGAAACACCTACATTCATCAAACGCATGGCAAAGGAAAAATTTCTAGGGCATTTCAGGGACCCTTCATTTTCTATAATTCAAAGGATTTTGTATTCCTTGAACCATAAATACTCTTCCCAAACATGGAAACACTTTAAAAATGAAAATCATAAAACAATACAAGGAGACAGATTTAGGAAGAGTTAATGATTCATTATCTCTGCTACCTTATCCTCCCATCACCCCCATTTTCACCACGCACAGTACTGTACTTTTATTCATTGGGATACAAATCACTGGAAGTGTGGGTGGAGTGACATTAGATCACCAAACCTATAATCACAAGGATCTCGTAAATCTAAAAAAGACTGAGAAGGAAATTTTGATGAAGAAAGGAGAATTTAAATTCAATAAGAAAAAAGAACCATGCCAAGGCATGTTTATTTAGAAGAGGGAAAAGCTTCAGTTCTTTTGGCAACTAGCCTATATAGATTGGGAGAATAGTAATGATTACAGTAGAAATGCAGACAAATGTACAGTGCATTCCCTTTCCGACATGGACTTTAAGGAGTGCTCCCAGAATCCCAGCTCTTTGAGGGCAGAGACTTTTATTTTGTCTCCAGCACTGAAGACAGTGCCTGGGATGCAATTATAGCAGGTGAATAATAAATACTTGCTAACTGAATTGAAAGTTATAGCAAAAAAAATTTTCCCGTTTGATATTGGTTATATGGTGACTTCCTTTACTAGAGACTCACAAAGATATTCAGCACATGTGGTATCAGAAGACAATATCAAGTTAATGACTAAATAGCAAAGCATGAAGGTAATGAGTAAGTCAGGGAGTTATTGAATAGGCTGGAGCTTACTAAGATCCCATCAAAAAGTTTCTGACAAATCTTGGATACTAGGGAAACTAAGGATTAATGAAATTTTGTTTTGACTTTCTTTAAAAAGATAAAAATACCTATTTAGTGTGTTCACATAGTAAATAATCAAATTGAGTTTCATTTCTTCAATGCTGAAATCGAAGACATGATGGCAACAGGAGCATTAAATTGTATTAGAAGAAATTATTCTCTATGTAACCAGTTCAAAGAATTTGTAAATAATTGAACACTTCCATTCATCCTTCTATCTATCCATCCTTCATTCCTCCTGTTTCATATACTAGAATTTGGGAGAACAGATTTTAAAATATTCTGAGAAAATACAGATAAGGTTCATTGGTCTAAATTTGAAAAATGAAGTTAAAAATAATAGATAAAAGACACCTTCAGGATTTAGTCTCAGGACATATGCAAAAAAACATTCCATTGAAAAAGAAAAGAAAGATAAGCATTCAAAGAAAGGTATAAAAGAGCAAATAAACAAAATTTGAATGGGCTACCTTGGGAAATAGAAAACTTTCCCTCACTGGAGGCCTTTAATATACAGTGTTATATTAGATTGTGGTATGAGTTATAAAAAATGAACTCTGCAGAAACTTCCAAATCTAAAATTGTGGAATTATGTTAACTGAGGTCTTTACTAACATTTTCTTTCTTTAAAAAAATTGGCTAATATTTCCAATACCAAGAAAATAGTTATTAGACTGAAAAGCAAATAAAAATAACTACTATGGAATTTACACCACAGTTATACAGGGAAAGATGCTGGAAAAAATACTTAAAGGAATTTCAATCATCATATCTAGACAAACTCCATTCAAGGGCACTATAGTACCTTGTGGATACAATTGTTGATCCACTGTATGTAATCTTTGAAGAATATTGAAAACTGAGAGAGATACTACTGAACTTAAGATAAACAAAGATGATTTTGATACACCATTATATTGACCCTGTGTTGAAATATTTCTGGATCAGACCACTGGGTCCATTGCTCAAGAGTCAAAATATTCAAAATCCCATCGATCCTCTATGAAGGTGACAGTGCACATTTAGCTACATAAATTCACATACTCCCATGTTACATGTTTAATATAGTTCATGATAACTACTGTTACAAATTTTTCATTTTGTGATTTTTCAGACACACACACGGAGGGGCATGCACATGCAGACACACATGAATGATTACTGGAATTCTCAAGTATTGCTCCTGTCTTTATGATGTATATGAACATGCACACATAAAGCTCTGGAGCCGGAAGAGATGTTAGGGGATATCTTATCCAAATCCCTTTTGTATTCCTTCATTTCCTTAAGGAAGCAAAGGCCCACAGAGTTGAGTGACATTCAGTGTCATACATGCATTAAACTACTGAGTTAAGATTTGAACTTGAGGTTTGTGATTTCAAGTTTAAAAATGCTATAGCAAAAAATAAAATGTTGTAGCAGTACTTTCAGTGAAAGTGTGTGTGTGTGTGTGTGTGTGTGTGTGTGTGTGTGTGTGTGTGTGTGTGTGTGTTAAGGAAGGATATGTAAAGAACAATGAGGGCAAGCCTTTGATATACATAAATAAAATCACAATGAAATTTGCTGGACTATAGTTCAAAAACTACCTGAGCTACATATGCTACAAAAGGTAAAGATGAGAATACTTATTCAAGTCATAATTCATGTTTTAGGGTAGAGTTTACACAGAACTTCTAGCTTCATCAATGTAGAAAACTCTTATTATAGAAACTTCTTTCAATGATGAAGATTTGCAACTCATAGTCTTAAAATGCTGCCTAGAATACTAAGAAATTTAATGATATAACCAATGTCACTTAGCCTATAGATGTCAGAGCAAAGATTTGAACTAATTTTTTTTCCTAACTTCAAGGCTATTCTGCCTTCCTTTGCTACTATATTTCTCTAGTCAAGAAAAAGTTCTATTAGTATGAAATGCAGGCATCATGTTTTTATACAAATATGCATCAAAGTGCTATTATCCACTGTTTCAAAATATTTCTACTCCATCCCATATGACAAAATTTCTTCTCAGATTAAAAAAAAAGTTATATTTTATTAGTCTAATGCAAGAACTGGCCACTCTCTTTTGATCTGACACTATATGTCACACATAGTGCCAAATGTGCAATGACAGGCTATTTTCCAATAGTACCAAGGGTAGCCTCCCAACTAAGTATAGATTTCATACTATATAACTATCAAATATGCATTATGACTATAAGTTATTATAATCATAAAACATTAAAATATCCTCTCATCCAATGATATCTTCAGCATCTAAATGTGGCACTGAGTTCAATCTTGACAAGACTTTCCAATTAACTTGACCTGTACAAACATAATGCTCATGGTAAAAACCATGGGCTAATGAGACCCAAGTAAAATTTTATATCTCTTAGTATGCTACTGCAATGCATAAAAAAAAAATGACTGTTCTATTTTAAGGGCTGAAGCATATTACTCCTACCTCTTGCAAATTTTCTATTTACACAGAAAACATCTAAATGAAAAAAGAAAAAAAATTTGAGGGGGAAATGGCTAAAGTTCTATAAGAGAGTCAATTCTTTTAAAACTATATCTAAACTAGGAAGGGCAACTAACAAAAGGCTGACTTTTCTTAGGGACTTTGGCTATGCCAGTTATCACCAATTAGCTAATCAATAAACATTTATTTAGTTTTTTTGATAGCCTAGGCTCTGTTTTAAGATATTGAGGATACAAAGGGGAAAAAAGGAGATAGTCCCTTCCCTCCAGAAGCTTACATTCTACTTAAAAGGTACCATATTCAGTATCTACACTCTAGACTGTCACCAGCATATTGTAGATATGCAAACATATTAAACAACATTTAATATTACTGGTACCCTTAGTCATTTCTTTAGTATTTAATATCTAATTCTTGGGGAGAGGATAATGGAGACATTTAATTACAATAGGTATATCACAGGAGAAAAACATCTCCTCTATGGCAAATTCTATTCTTTTACATTTAGCAAGTATTCTTTTTCATTCAATTCTAGAATGGAGAAATTCCTCCCTTTTCTTCTCTGGGGAAACATGCCAAAAAAAAAAAAAGACATAAGAAACAATCACAAGATATTATTCCTTAATCCCTGTAGGAGCCATAGGCGTGGAGGGAGGGACAAATGTTCCTGTTTAAGGGAGTGATTGCAAAGTCTGAAAATCAGAATATTTTTCTCAAAATTTTAACCTTTTTAATGCAATTGCATTCTGCTTTATTTTAAACTGCAATCATGGGTAAGCTAGTGTTTTTTAAAATGATTTTGGCACAAACTCAATGACTAATAAAACTACCCTATTTCCAATGACAGTTTTCTGGGCATTCATCCAAAAATTAGATGAACTCTCTTTATCCACCCCCTCCATTCCTTTGCCCAAGATGGCTGTGGGTTGCTGCTATTTGTGCTAATCACAGTGCACTTGCACAAAAGGCATAGTTTTTAAAATCACATTTTATTGAAATTGGTTTGACATGTCATAAATACCACAATAAGTATGTATGGGGTATATGTTATAACAGGAACTATCACAATGCTCATGGTGAGCTATGTCTCACACACTTCCACCAGCATCATTATACCTCTAGGAATCTCCACTGTACCCAGGAAAGCATCTTAGACATCAGATACTGTATCAAGCACTTCTGGGAATTTATAGCTCTCTATTCACACTGCCACAGCATCAAATGCTGAAGTTCCCACCTTCCTACTTAGTGCTGCCAAAATGCCACAGCCAGTGACTCAATGGTAATTTACCTCCTTTTCTTGGCTTTGGCTATCTAATTCACCAGTTACAAATGATGGCTTGGTTGTCATGGATTTTTCTGCAACAACTGCATATTATGCAAACTGGGAAGATTATGTTCATGTCAGGATATAGCAGGGAGAGGCATGAATGCACCAGGTACTTGTTTCTCAAGTTTAGAAATTATATTATTTAAGCTCATAGCTCAGTTCTCCTCACTAAAAGGGGAAGCTTGTATTAATGGTGAGGAGAAAGGCAGAAAGTTGAAGAAACTAATCACTGGAACAGTAATGTGCAAGAATGAGTGGCTAGGTAATTGCTTCCCCACACTGTATATTCTTGCATGCTAATGACTATGTTATTTTACAACACAAGAAAGCGGGAGGGTTGTTACAGTAAAGGGTACAAATATTAGAGGGGAAAGGTCCATTTGAAATGAGCAAACTATAAAAAGCAGTTAGTCCCTCTTGTTTATACAAAGTGTATATAGTTTTATGATGATGGCCATTATCATCATCATCATCATCATCTTTATCAGTATTATTATTGGAAAAAGCATTGATCAAACAGCCAGATTATATTTTTCAATGTCAAAAGTGAGTAGAAATAGAGAATTCCTTTTATTATAGGTTTTATAGTATTATACCATTCCAGTAAATCCTTATTAGTATTGTTGTTTTGTTTCTGTTGAATCAATGCCAGTAGTTAATTAATAAGTATTCACTAAATGTTGACACAATACAGGCAGTTAGGTAATGCAGTGGATAGAGCACTAGACTGAGAGTCAGGAGCACCCTAGTTCAAATGTTATTTGTGACACAATATCTGTGTGACATTGGCCAAGACACCTAACCTGCCTGCCTCAGTTTCCTAAAGTATAAAATGGGGAGAGTAATAGCATCTACATTACAGGGTTCGTGTGAGAATCAAATGTTTTAATATTTGTAAAGTTTTTAACACAATGCTTGGTATATAGTGCTTATTTTAATACTTATTTTCTTCCCCTTTCCCCACAAAATGATTTGCTAGTGTATTTACTTAGAATATATTTCGAATTTACTTATATGACCACATATTATCTTTCCTCCTCCTCCAGTCATAGCAATCAAGCTCCTCAGGACAGGGATTATTTTATTTCTATGTCTACTCCTAGCACTTTGCACAGTATTTTCCATATAGTAGGCACTTACTAAAAACTTACTGATATTTATTTGTTATTATTTTATTTATTACTGATATTTATTTGTTATTATTGTTCTGTCCCACTCTTTGTGACCCTATTTGGGATATACTTGGAAAAGATATTGAAGTCATTTGCCATTTCCTTCTGCAGCTCAATTTACAGATGAAGAAACTGAGGTGAACAGTGCTAAGTGACTTGTTCAGAAATACACGGTAGAAATGTTTAAGGCCAATTTGAATTCAGAAAAATAAGTCTTCCTGACTCCACATATACTCTATTTACATCATCACCTACTTAACCAATAATTATCAAGTTATAGCTCTAAAAACTTCCCCCTAGCTCTACTAGCTTCATCCCTAATTTTTTTATCTTTGATTTTTTTCTTAGTTTATCTAGTTATTATCCTTAGCTTCTCCTTTAGGTCTACTAGCTCCTTCTAGCTTTATAGACACTTTTAGACATCTTTTTTTCCATTTCTTCATTCTGACCACATTAAGTGACTACAAAAAGGAAGAAGAAAAAGAAAAAGCTGATATAGGTCACCCAAATGACCTGTTCTTATGCCCCCCCCACATTTCCCTCATAAATAACATGTGCATTTTTTCCCCTTCTCTGATGTCACTGATTTTGAAAATTCATTCACCTGTGATGATAGTGGATTTTTAAATCATGACATTAAAATATGAGGTTGAGATGTAATCTTCCACCTAGGTAAGATTTGTATAAATGCCATAATGAGTTCAGATAGTTTTAAAGCTCCTGTTTAAAAAAATGTTTCTTAGCCTAGTTTAATTCATATTACTAATAAATAAATTTCAAAAAGTAGTTAGGAAAAGCTACAACAATTATTAAATAAAAATACATTGGAGACCTGCTATAACATTTCAAGCTTTTGTTATAACAATTTGCTAGTACATTTAAATTGAATGTCATTTGTATTTACTTATATGAGTATGTGGTGTCTTTTAAATGGATTTTAAAATGTTTCTCAGTGTCTTTTTTTTAATCTAACTTCACCCATCTTCCCTAAGACATCCTTAAGCTATCATGAATTCCACTCTACAATGGCTTGTTATAGAGGGTCTTCAATGTCTTGGTTCTTACGTGTATATTAAATACATATATTTCATACTTACAGTAGGTCCCAACAAAACTGGCTCGGATTGCAAATACGGCCCCATGGACAATGGTGAATTATGATATATAGCCCTTCTGGGTGATGGTGCTCTAATAGTGGGCATATATCTTCTCTCTCTTCTGGGTGATAGGTCTCTTCTACCCACTATATCTTTCCCGGGTGACAAGGGCCTCCTTGGTGACAGATGGCGCCTGGGTGAAACATCTCTTGATGATATCTCTCTCCTCAATGCAGCTTCTTTTCTGGGTGAAAGATGTCTCATGGGCGAAAGATCTCTCCTTGGTGACAAATGTCTTCTGGGTGATAAATCCCCTTTGGGCATTAAATACCTATTTGGTGAATTATCTCGACAGGGTGAAGAATCATATCCAGGTGAAGACTGTCGGCTTGAGGGAGAAAAGTCCCTAGGAGAGGAGCTAGGTTCTGAAGAAAGCATGTACTCTTCATCCATACAACTGGGTATATCAAGCCTGTCTTTGTCTGGCTCTGAATCAGTACTTTTGCTCTGGAACAATCTCTGATACTGTGTCATCTGTGTATCTTCACATGAGTCACTTGATGTCATAAGCTGGGTGACTTGAATACTAGGTAAAGTAACTAAGTAACTGATCAGCGAAGAATGCCCCATTGAAACATCAGTAGGAGCCCTGTGGGATACAGCTCCAACATTTACAGGCAATGAAGAGAATCTGGGTGGTTGTGGACTAGTGCTTCTTGATCTTGTTTTTGGTGTCAAGTCTCCTTGGTCATCAAATTCATCGTCATCTTCATCCTCATCATCATTATCATCTCCATCTTCACCATCTGATTCTTCAGCATCAGAAAACTGATGGTCAGTTGAAATGCCTGACATGCTACTCTTCTCTGTCCCCTTGTGCAAATCTTCAATATTTTCTGAAATAATTGATAAAGGTAGTAGAGAATGAGATACAAATAATAATCATAGTCAAAACTTGTTTCAGAATCCTACTACCTCCCTCTAACAAGTCTTGCTCATTGCTTACAAGGTAGACTATTTTCTGGGATGATTTATGGCACTTGGCTCCTAGACCAATCCTAACAACTACATATAATACTTAGCATATGCTATAATGTATTATTATTTTTATATGAATCTCCTATATCCTTATGGATAAAAAGTCCCCTGTGAAGGCAGGGACTATCAGATTTTCCCCAGAATCCAATGAACACTGTCTTACATATACAAAACATTTAGTACTTGTTGGTTGATCTCTTACAGGATGATATTGAGGATTGGAGGAGATACATTCCTATCCAGAAGGACACAGATTTAGAAGAGGATTGTGTTCTAAGTATATGGCCAAAATAAATTTCAATTATTCCACTTTTCAGTGATGGGTTTGTTCAACTAAGAGTGAGTTCTTAATAATGGACATAATAAAGTAGAATCTTCTTCAATGTTTTCCCCCCCAAAAGCTTCAGTTGCACTATTTTTACTATCAGTTTATTTCACCATAATTCTAAAAAAAGATACTTTACAGTATCTTTTTTTTAAATAAATTTTAGCTACATACGCTTCTTCACTATGATTTCAAAAAATAGTTGTAGGTTCAATCTTTAGTGTTTACTAAAGTGAAAAAAATTTTATTTTTTTAAAGTTTTAACCTAAACCAATTTTATCCCTTTAACCATAAAAACCCAAGTATGAATGACTCAATTGGATTGCGTAAAGGTTGGTAAGTTAAGCTGTGGCCTACCTGCTTCTTCAGTTTCTGTATCATCCACTGATGTCATTGATACTCCCAGCTCCAGACATTTTTTCATGTGTGCTTTAGATTTCATATGTTTTGTTAAATTTCCTAGATGAAGATAGAGACCAATGAGGAATGGATTGGTCAGGAATTTTGGGAAACCCCAAACTGGGATAAATTTACAGTAGTGTCCCCTCAAATTGAGAAACTGTTCTTGCCTCAAGTCTTAATCCCTGGGAGTCTAACAACACTAAAATATGTTTTATTATGAGAGTAAAAGGAGGGATGTATGTAAAAAAACAAATATTTTTTTTACTATCTTAGAAACAAATTCAGATTTTTAAGACATGTATAGACTTTAGAACAAGCAAATGGAAACTGAATGATCCACCTTGGGAGGTAATGAGTGACCAACATAAAAGGGAAGGTTCTGTGAGGTCTGGTCCAGTTTCAGGTGGTTTTCAGTAGTGGGAAAAAAAAGGTGTAGATAGGCTAGCCTAGGAAAGTAGATTTCTTTAACAGGAAGCCCTAACTAAACTAATGGGAAGGTTAGAATTGCCATTTCTGCTTTAAGATATATTTATGTGTCTATCTAAAATAGAAAGAAAAAAGAAGAAAGGAAGAAAAGAAGGAAGAAGGGAGGGAGAGAGAGAGGAAGGAAGAAAAGAAAAAAAGAAGAAAAGGAAAAAGAAGTAAAGAAGAAAAAATAGAAAGAAGGAAGAGAGAGAGGAGAAGGGAGGAAATGGGAGAAAGGAAGGCAGAGGGAGAGGAGGGAAGATGGAGGAATGAAGGGGGATGGGGGAAAAAAGAAAAGGACAGGACAGGACAGGATAGGACAGGGACTATGTGTGTGGTGGGGTGTGAGAGAAAGACAGACAGAGACACAGAGAGACAGAGAGAGATATCTGGAAGGAGATTCAGGCATGTGATTCATAAACAAGGATTTTTAAATGAAATTGCTTGAGGAGCTAGGGTGAATAACACAGTCTTGTATCAGAAAATCCTGGAAAATAAGTCACAATTTTTAGCTATAAATCTAGAACTTCAGTGATGGGTATATTAACATGTTCCTCTACCAACTTGTATGTTGTCTGACTTCTTGATAAGCAGTGGTAAAGATTGTTCCGGTATGAAGATTTTAAAATCAACCCATTGAAAATTATGGCAGAGAGTGGTCAGATCCATTAGTGCTAATGCAAAGTACATTTATAATGAAGTCGAAACCACTGTCTCAGTCACTACTGTCTATATGTTTAGGATTTTGGAGTTAGAAAAGTTCTCATGATGTAAAAAAAAAAAAAAAAATTAGCAGAAACAGACTCAGCAATGCTTCCTCTGTGAAATGTTTTCTGTAATTGTCTTAATGAATACACATTTTTTTTTAATTTAAAAAAAGTATATTTATAAGGCAAATCCTCGTTTTAAAGAGATAACATTAGCTGTGGTTTCAGAGTAGTAAATGGAAGATTTTCTCTCTGCTAATAAATACATGTGAATACAAGCTATCAAATCTCTATGCATAATTAATGCAACTCTGGATGGAGGAGCCCACTTGGGAGTCTATGGATCTGTACATTATTTATAAGCTTGAAACTGACCCACTGTAAAGACCATGAGCACATGCTTTTCTGTTTCAATTGCTGCTTTACTTCTATGCCACCGCATATGTTGTCTCCCCATATCATTTCAATATTTGCTGCAATTACAACCCAAACCACATAACATTTCTAACATGAAGTCATATTTGCCCGGGCAGTTTTCATGCTACTTCCTTAGCAGATAGCTGGCCTAAACCTATGGCTTTTAATCAAGTGATTCATGGAGTCTCATAGTCTTACATGCATTCTTTGATCACTTAGTTGAGGGAGAGAAGACATTTCATGGAGTCATACTGTCATAAATGAAACTACCTCATAATTGATGAAAGATGGAAATGAAAAAGATCAGAACTTTAAGTAGCCAGAGTCAAAGCCATTTTTTTCTTCCAAAAAACAACATGCATGTACCTTTTGTTTTGAAGGCAAAGTTACATAACTTGCATACATAAGGCCGTACATCAGTATGTGTGCGAATATGTTTTTTGAGCATGCTGGGCTTCTTACAGCGAATCCCACATTCTTCACAAATGTACTTTCCTCGTCCACGTCCCCTAACATAGACATACTCCTCATTTGACTTATATCTGTCAGAAAGAGAAAGTACAAGATATTTTTGAACATATTTTGAAGCATATTATAAAACAATTAAATGCAACATTATAAATTTTCACAAAGCTTTTTTTTTTTTTTAGCAACAACCATTCACATATTCTTATTAGTAATATGAATGATGTGAAATTAGAAATTTGGAAAACAAAAAAGATGAAATAACCAAAATCTGGCTATAGCATTGGAATGGAATGCTACCTTATTGAAAACTACTTCCTTGATAGGCTTGTCATATCTCAGAAGTAAATTGGCTTAAATATCACAATAAAAGTTATTCTGACTATGAATATATAAATGAATATGGATGTGGAGAGTACAGATTTTTAAATGAGTTCACTGAAGTGAAAGGTTGGAAATTTATGCATTATTGTTTTTGGTTGCCAGTACTGCCTTAAGACAACAGATAACAAATAAAATATGCAAACACATTTGAACCACCATATATCCTTTTTTAATGCAATGACATTTTCTGAAGTATGTATATAACACACTTCACACACACACACACACACACACACACACACACACACACACATACACACACACACAGAGAGAAAGATATATCAGTAAATTTGCTAAAAAGAAGTAGAACCGATAATAGAATTCTTCATTTCAACTCTTAACTCTATTTTTGAAACCCTGGCAACACAGTAACTCTTAGCAAACTGCCAGCTTAAATTGACTGAGCTTGCTCAGCTCACCAACTGTTGTCTGCAGATTTGATCAGCTCTTCCCTGATAGAATATAAATCCTTAGGAAAGGGTCTCCTAAAATTCAAAAGACTTTCTGACAAAACATATTACATGATGAAATCTGGTCAGGAAACAGGGCATCATTTCCCCTCACACAAATTTCCATCCATTTCTAAGAGTTTTGAGGGGCTAACCCCTACTTTTGACCCAGAAGGAAACAAACATGAAATGTCAGAATGCATAGTAGTCATTCACTGAATATTCCACTTATTATTTGTCACTTTTAATACTTATCTCTGAATCAACAAGCATTTATTAAAACAGTTATCAGATGCCAAACTCTGGACTAGAATCTAAGATAAAACTTTAGGCCTAATATTATCTAGCTGATAATTCTAGATATACTATGGAGGCATATTTTTGGTATCAGAGAGAAAGATACCATACAAAATCCCCAACATTTTCATCCATGATATGTTTTGTGAAAGGCACTAGAATTACAAATTTTGAATATTCAAGGCTTTTATTTTCAAGTTGAAACAGAGATTCTTAATCTGGGAGCCATGGATTCCTCTTGGGTGTTCAGGTATAGATTTCAGGGAGTCTATGAATATAGATGGGAAATGTACTTCATTTTCATCAGCCACTAACTGCAATTTAACATTTCTTTCAATTATTTTAAAAAATATTATTCTGAAAGGGGTCTATAAACTTCATCATAAGAATGCTAAGGGATATATGATGCTTACAGACAGATTTAAGAACTCTGCCCAGAAGAAAGGCACTACCACATCCCCTCCCACCACCCACTCTCCTTTCTGCTCTAGAGAAACTTATCAATTTGAACAAAAGGAATTTCAATCTCAAAAGTTCCTAAAATCCTAGGATTTTCAGGTGAAATCCATACATGACCCTAAACCACTCATTTTACTGCAGAAGTTACTTTATATCAGCCACTAAACAGACATTTAATTGTAAAGCCTATTGCCAGGTTCAGGACCTTAGCATGGTGCCTGTCATGTAAGCGTGATTAATTAATGCTTGTTGATTGATTAATAGGCAAGATTTTTATCAAAACATAGACAAAGGAATGATCAACTAGCCATGCAGCTGAGCTTTCTTGAATGCTCCCCAGCTCCTTTATAGTAGAAATCCAAACTGCTCTTGTCCCTAGATATCAAGATAATCTGAACTTCTTCACTGATATAATGTGTTGCCATTAAATGACTGGGACAGCTAGATTCTCATAAAATATTATCTCTAACTTAGTGAAATGTACTGAGGGATTAAAACCCAAGGAAATTGTGCTAGAAAAAGTTAATTTTCTCTAGGGAGATGTCCTTTAAGCCCAATATAGTCCTATAGGAAATGGGATATAAATAAATATAAATCAAGCAAATTTCCTTTTGAATATAGTGAAAAAATTAGATAATCCTTAACAATATATGAGAACTAACTTGTACAAATGAAAAGCTGGGAACAAAAACAATAGATTGAATTTCATAAAGTAATTAACTAATTTAAGGGAAATAAATATAAAAATATTCTGAACAATGTCAATGTAAGAAATTGGCAAAGTCAAACCTAACAAAGTCAATATAAGAAATTGGACAATATCAAGAATAAATAATTTCTCCTCTTCTCTCCTTTCTAATACTATACTAATTTCTAATGCTAATAATATAACAAAAGACATCTCCTCTCAAACCTACTTTTCAAAGGAGATTCATATTTATTGAAATGTAAACCTATCTACTATCATGTTCAGGTTAAGTCCTTAGTTAAGTAATTAAGAAAAATATGACCCATTATATAGACTAATGAAAGGGAGGAGAAAATGAAACATAAGCACAATCCTTTCAGATGATCAAAACACAGTGATAAAGTATGCACATACGCTTTTTCACTTGCTTCCTTCCTTAGTAGAGATGTGGTTCCCCAAAGCATACAGCAACTCTACTGGAAGGTCTCTCTACACTAGAAGTGCAAATGCCCTGCTATGAAGAAGACTGTTGAATGTGGGAGTGTTGATTCAGGAACAGTGACCCTCAGTCTCTGGAGAAAGATAAAAGCTACATTTCTCTCCTTTGTACTAGAAGATGAGAGTTTGAAAGAGATTCAAATGATAAAATCTTCATGGAGAATACAAAAACACTTGTTTTACTGAGAGAAATGGTAGGTACACAAAGATAGTGAAGTGGAAATCCTAGCATAAAAACAAAAGTTTCCTGACCTCTCTCTCAGCAATTGCTCCACTAGGTACTAAAAACTATGAAAGAAATAATCAACTCAAATATCTGAACAGCTAACATTTTATAGATTTATGCAAAAACACAATTCTAGAGTTATTTAAATATAATTAGAATGAACTCAAGGAAAACATAATATGAAACACATCTATTGCAAATCTATGGCTAGTTTCAATATAACTGAAATCCCAATAATTGTTAATGTTTTAAAATTTGATTTTGCTTAATGCTCTACTTTGACCTTTATAGGATATGATTGGTAAGACATTTCTATTAAAATGTCTAATGCAATTACCCATATATATTTATCTATGTAATGTCCCTAAGGGACTTCATATAGCTAATATGATTCTTATTATTATAAGAAATGTCTGTAGTTCAAAAGTCAACATTTTCAAATATATGACTATTTTATTGTCTAAAAATAAATGTGCTTGATTTAAGCATTTTAAGTAGTACAAAATATTTCAATTGAAAATAAAAATATGTGCATGAGAAGAATGTTAAAGAAAGAACAAAGCTAGAGGTCATCAAAAGCCCATCAATTTCACCAATTTCACTACGTAAAGGAGGGCTCTGGCAAATTAGGAAGGATGCTTATAACATATATAACAAGCACATTTGCATTAATGGCATAGCAGACCTTAACACAAGGGCATTGACTTCATTATCTTTCGCAAAAGCCAGCAACACTATTGAGCTGTGCATTGAAAAATAACATACCAGGCAGGTACATGGGAACTCCATTTCTCTCAATGTCTTGCCCAGGCAGGAGCATTTACCTTGAAATACAATTGAATTGATTTTACATTTCTATTTATGTTTCCTTACCCTCCTTCAAAGATTTTAATTCGGATTGGCTCAGTTTGTTTGGACACAATATCTTTATCCCCATGAATATCTCCTTTGCCTCTTTCTTTTAGGATACTTCCTACTAGTTTCCTTTCAAATTTGCTGCCAAATAAAAATGATGCTTCAGGTTTCATCTGTGGGGGACAGAAACAAAGAATCAGTTAACACATCTGTGCAAAGAAGTAAGTAAAAACATATTCTCAGTTATTAACATTGTAGAAAAAATTTTAAGGGATTCACACAGGATTTGATTTAGGAGAAAACAGAGTTGGTAATCGTTCAAGCAACACCAGTTGTTCCAATGATAGGTCTTCAGAAGATTAATCTAACCTTTCAAGTCTTCTATAGTTTAATACAAAAAGCACTGTGATTTCAACAGAGTAGGTACTCTTTCAACCAGAAAAGATGGCAATCCTTCCATTACTATTTAGGTGGTTTTATGAGAATTTTTGCACTCAAAAAATTCATTATTCTTTCTGGTCATTCCTAGAGATAAACTTCTTTGAATTTAACTAATAATATACGGTGTCCAACAAAAGTATGTCATCACTCCTATACCCGAAGTTCTTCAAGTTTGATAAGACCTTTCAGGGTTTAGACTCTATTCACTTAGTCAATACTATGAAGAATCATCAAAAGGACACTTTAGAGGAGAGAGTCTACTCTAATGTTTGAAAATTGGCAAGTCATATTCACACTGAAAAGTCACTTAAATGAAAGGCAATAGGGAGAAAATCAGAAGGGAATCCCAATATATTCAAAAGAAATAGTCATACAACCTTCCCAATAATAAAAATCCTGAATTATACAAAGCAGAATAAGGGGAAGGGATAAAGGATGTATAATTTTTAAAAGTTTTATGTTTTCTTTAATAATATTTGAGCATGGGCCTTTTTTTATGAATACCATTATGATTTTTTCAAAAGGCACTTGATAAAAAAGGAGAAAAAGTTCAACACCCCACTACCATTTTTTATTCTCATCAAATTAAAACAATTTTTTCTTCCCTCTTTTTTTTTCATTCACCTATCTCCCATTTTATACCTCTTTAAAATAATATTTCTTTATATTATTGTAGATGACAAGCTAATTGGTTCTAAGGTAAAATGGCAAGGTCATGCAAAACTTTGAGAAGTAAGGCTTTCCCTTAATCAGGAAGCTCCATTGCTTTCCTCTTGCCTCTAGAATAAAATACTCAGTTTAGATTTTAAGTCCCTCACAATGGGGTTGACACACCTTTCTAAGAATACTACACATTATTTTCCTTGATGCATTTTACAATCTAGTCAATCTGAACTACTTATTATTCCTCATATGTGACCTTCTATCTTTAGTTTCAGTCTTTTTTCCATAGCATGTGCTATCTGCCTGGAATGGGTTCCTTTCTCATTCTGAACTTTTGAAATTCCACAATCCCTCTGAGCTTTATTTCATGCCATCTCCTTCAAGAAGTCTACCCAGCCTCATCTCAGAACCTTCTTTCTCAAACTCTTTGTGTGTGTATACAAATATAGATATTCGCATCTATTTTCCTGTGTCTATATTATTCCCCTCTAGTAAAATATAAACTCCTTAAGGGAAAGAATGTTTTCATTTCTGTTTTGGTATTCCCAATACCTGGCAGAATACTGGGACAGATCAGTACTCGATAAAATTCTTGTTAAAAGAATAAATAAATAAAATACATAGAAGACATTGAAAATATTGAAGATAGTTATTTTAATGCATAATATGTAATATGATTGATAAATGACATTATATGCTAATAGTATAAAAGACATTATTGCTCCTGAGATTTAAAAAATCTATGTAAAATTATAATGATAGCAAAGTAGAACTGTTGTAAAATAGAAAGTGCATCAACTTTGAAATCAGAGGTCATGAGTTTCAATTCTACTTCTGTCACTTACTCCCTTTATGACCTTAGGTAAATTACTTTACTTTCCTTCATCTATAAAATGAGGGGATAAAACTAGTTGACATCTAAAATCCCTTTTAATCTGAGATTATGACCCAAATGAAACAATCATTTCTTTGAAGCCTCTTAGCTCCCCTTTACTTTCTTTTAATCTCTATCTACAATCTAATTCTCAAAAATTTTCAGCAACCTTTGCATTCATTCAAAAGGAAATGTAATTAATAAGTTATTAACACCTCAGTGTTAGTGAAAAACAGTTTAATATGTTGATTCCAAAAAAGAACAAAGAATAGAACCTAAAAGAATAGCTATCTAACAGCGAAATTTCAGATATTGTCTCACTTTGGTTTGGGAGTCATTTTAAAACACTGGGATCTTTCCTGGGTCACACCATACAAGCAACTGCCTATTTTATCTGTAATGATCCCACTGAGCATAATAGTTCCAACCTCTGTTGCTTGTTCTACTTGTAATTTTTCTGACATTACTTGCTTCACCACTTATTCTGCTTAGCAGTAGCCAATTTCTTATACTTTCTAAAATGAAATTCTTTACCTGAGCAAACTGTTTCCAAGCACTTGATGAGGTGAGTTTGCCAGTTCCTGGTCTATGCATAGCAGCCAGAGTATAAATTTCTGCAGTAATTTTTTGCTTGGACCTCAAAAGTGCTAAAGTAGTCTTGGTATTCAATCCTGATGGGTTTGGGTTACATGAACTAATGCACCATGAAGCATAAACTGAGGACTTGAAGGTGGCTTGTTGCACATAACTGGGTTTTGTATAATTTAAGAAGCACCAGCTCACAGTAGTTGTCGTGCGCAAACTAGGGAACTGAAGAATTTGCTGGAAATCTGCCACATCTGTTAGAAGTATAGTTGAGTTTCCCATTTTTCCACTTGGACCAGACGCCATCTGGAACAACATACCAACAGGGAATTTCTGCTGCTTCCCTTGCTCTTCAAGCTGAGTGTCCCCTGGTGGTAAAGATGACCTCTGTGGGCTCATGCTCATGTCAGATGCTGTCTCATCAATATCTAATTCATCTGATGATTCTTTGCCTTCAGAAGGGCCACTGGATTTCTGCCCTGGTGGTGTTGCACTGAGGCTAGAAAGTTTTTCCCTACTCAGTGGGAATGGCTCACTGGATGGCACACTGGAAGATGGATAATCTTGAGATGAGGAAGGTGACAGTGAAGATAAAGAGGATGACCCGGATTGCAAACCATCTTTTGGTTCAGATGCACAGCCTTGTCGAACTAACTGAGGCTTCTGTGGGCGAGAGTAATCCTTTTTGACATCAGAGTTGGTTAGCTCCACAGCACTCAGCTCTTCAACAATCTGACCATACATTTTCTCTTCTTTGACCCTTTTCTGCTGTTTTGTTTCCATGAAGAGTTCTAAGCTACTAGCAGGAGAAAGCATACGTTTGCTACCACCGAGAGTAGAGGCAGTGTCAGAGCTGGAAGCCAAACACAATGGGATTGAGGACTCTAAACCAAGTGGTAAGGTCTGAGGTACTTTCCAAAGAGGATATTTTTCTAAGCCTGCATGTTGCCCTAACATCTGGGCAATATTAAATCCAATTCCCTGCATGGCAGCATTGGTGACTAATGTTCTTTGAGTCATGGTCTCATCTACTTTGCAGATGACAATGGCTGGGCTATTCTGCCCAAGTATTTGAGAAATGCTGGTGTACATGACACTGCCATATGACGGTACATGGGTCTGAATCCTGACAGGAACCACTGTTCCAGGTAATGACTGCATGGGTCCAGAGTTTGGTGAATCAAAATCGGCCTGAGGATGTTGCTCAGAGGACATATCAGTTGACTTGATACTATGGTCTGACTGAAACTTTGCAAGAGCATTTTTCGAGTGTTCTCCAGACATTCCTGAATAGTGCAGGTAAGATTGTTCTTTTGGGTGTGCATAATCATCAGATTTCTTCCCAAGGTGGTCAGTAGCATGCTCTAAGTGATAACTGGTATGGATTTCTGGAGGGAAAGGGGACTTGCCATAATTTTTCTGTAGCGCAAAGTGAGGCTGAAAATGCCTCTGCAAAGGTTCGGTACATGCCTGCCACCAGAGAGGCTGCTGAGTTGGTAAGTGAACCATACAGACTGTAGGATACTGGAATTGAAACAAGGCATTGTGAATTGGGGGAAATGGGATGTTTTCTTGATGTGCAAATAAGTGTGGCTGTTCTGGTGGGTGTTTGCTTGAGATGTAAGGTGCTGGAGGGATTAGGGAAGTTCTCAAAGTTTCCTGACTTTCCATATGCATGACTGGCTGCTGTGCTAGGTGGGCTGAACCTGCCCCAAGCTGATTCCCAGAGTCCTCTGCCAGAATAGGAAGAAGCACAGAGGATGAATGATGCCATGCAGATCTGAGACCAGCCTGCATGTGCTCCATCTGTTCCTGCTTTATACCCTGTTCCATGCCTGGCTCGGTTGGATTGATTTCTGGGAAGCCACTGAAGGAAGCCTGCCGTACCAGGAAGCATTTCTTCCTCTCCCGTGATGGGGACAATGTGGGAGGGGTCACACCTGCCATAGCAGCATGAGACAGATTTCCATAATCAAAAGACTTACTCCGGATCTCTGGAACTTCAGCCGGGTGAGGACAAGGCATTTGTTCTGATGAGCAGCGCCTCATCTCCTTCTGGTGATGTCCAGGGACAGAAAGTGAGTGTGAACCAGCTGGAACAGTCAAAAACTCTGACTGCTTCCCAAACTCATCCTGTTTGGGAGGTGCCACAAGCTTAAGAGATTCTTCTCTTTCAAAAGACATTGAAAAGCTGGAACTATGGGATAAGTTGCTTTCTTGGCTGGGGCTACGAGAGAGGCTTGTTCCTGTGGATTCAAAGCTAGATTCTCCAGAAGAGTGCTCCATATCTGCAAGACGTAAACGCTTCTTTTTCGGTGGTAGTTTTTCAGCAGGGAGCTGTGAAAGAGTTTCACTTCTCTGGGGCCATTGGAATTCTTCAGCAGGCTTCTCTGGCTCCTTACTCTGTACCTCTTTCTCTTTCTCTGGTTTATCAGGCTCTTCAGTAACCCGAATCTCAGGGACCTGGATGTTGTGCTGGCGGACCAACCTCGGCTGCATGTGATAGGACTGCTGATGCTGATGGTGGGAAGAGGCTGCTTTCCCCCTCATTTCAGTGCTATCCCCATGCTGGACACACTCTGGACTCACGGGGGCTTCTGAAATCTCACTCTCACAAGTCTCAGAAGGTGAATAGGCTTTATCTTGCTGGCCAGTGACAAGGTCTGTAGATTCAGTCCTTTCAAATGAATTTGGTCTGCTCAAAGAGTTTGTGTGCTGAATTACAGAAATCACATTTCCGGGAGGTTTCCTATTTGCTGAGTCTGCCATCTTTTCAGTATCTGTGGATAGGGCTGATTCTTCTGATGAAGTTCCAGACTGCAGATGGGGTCTACATGATTCAAAACGCTCAGAGTGACTATGAGAAGGGTTATCATGACCAGAGATATAATCTGAAGTCATCATGCCCACTGGAGTGCCTGGGATGCTGCTACAAATCATTGGGGTATCTTCTTCATCTCCCACACTCTTTTCTTTCCTACGTTTTCTGGTTTCACATGTGACTCCAAATAAAGTTGGTACTACCTGTGATGGCACTGAGGGGTCCATAAAATATTCCCCTCCATGTTTTAAGCCACTTAAATATGAGATATCCCTGAAGCTCTGCTTAGTTGCTTCTGATTCTTCCCATTTCCTATAGGACTTCCGACAGACATCATAATCATAACCAATTCTATCACCAGCCATCAATTTCTTTTCCTTCAGGGATGGACCCATTTCACCAACCATTCTATTAGAAGCAACGCTGATACTTTTTGCTATTCTCCCATAATGTTCTGTATCTATGTGCCCCTCCTGTACTGAGGGCAATTCAAATGCAGCTTGTCTTCTTAACATACGCTGTGGGGCTATTCCCACAGTCCCTGGATAAAATACATCATCTGAACCAGTCATTCTTTCATCGAATGAGTGGCTCCCTCTCAAAGATGGAGGGATACTTAAATTAGTTGCTGAAGAAGTTGGCATAGAGTTGCTTCTAATAAGTGGTGAAGAATCTACAGGTGCTTCTAAGAGAATTGGGGAGCTACCTTGGTGACTTGTTGGATAGAGTTTTCCTTCATTTTTCATAGATCCTGGGATAGTTTGGGATTGTCGGGGCTCAGTGTTGAATTTGGTGGATTTCAGAGAACTTGGTTGACTAGATTCCATTACATCTCCCTTGCTTGGGATCAGCTGTGAGGTGGGATCTTCAACCATTGGGATATCTAACCTTGTGTTTACGTGAGGTAATGGTTCCATTATACTCTTTCTACCCATCATGGCACGCTCCTGACCAGAAGTAGCAACACTAAGTGCATTTCTTGGACTAATCCGACAGTATTTTCCAAAGATGATTTCTTCGTAAGACTTAGCATTTGTGTTTGGGGGGCTTATCTGCTGTTCTGCACTTTCTGAGCGGGAAAAGTAACCAGAATCAGTGCTTCCTTTGCTATGAGGGCTCAGGAGGTTTAGAGATGGCTCAGAATCTTGTCCTTTTTTTTCAGAAAGTCTTAGTGCAAGTTTCTGTTTAACAGTATGAGAGTCATCTGCTTTAGTACTTAAGGATGGAGTCGGCAGTGCATCAGAGCCGACATACTGGGAGCTTTCACTAGGTAATGGAATCCCGCTTTTGGGTATTATCAAAATGGGCACCTTCATTGGGCATCCTAAGGGTTCTTCCAAAGACCCATGATAGCTACTTCTACTAGCAATATCCAATGGAACTGATGGTCCTGGACTCAGGTTGCCAGGGCGGTCCACAAATAAGGAGCTTTCCTCATCAGTATCTGTGCTCTGTTCACCATCAGAATGTATTTCTGCTTCCACATCAATAAAACTGGCCTCTAGATCCAATTTAGACACAGCCGACTCCGTGAAAGGGACTAATCCTGCCTTAATTGCATGGGCATGTGATTTCCTGTGCTTGTATAAATTGCTCTTTGTCTTAAAAGAGAAACCACAAGGTACACAAGGGTATGGCCGTTCACCAGTGTGGGACCTAATGTGTTTTTTCAATACACTTGGTTTGGCACAAGCCCTGCTACAATAGGGGCAAATGTACTTGCCAGGCTTTTTGGGTTTGTGCTCTTTCTTATGAGCATCATCTGATTGTTCTAAACTTTTCTGTGCATATTGGCTATAAGCAGGGTTTAGGCTGGGAATCTTTTTTCTGGCAAAGCCTCCACTATGGCCATGGATAGGAAAAGGAAATAAGTCCTCAGAGGAGATTGACTGCATGTGGCCAGGAAACTGCCATGGATGATGGCCTTCCAGGCTCTGGTGCTGTTTGGTACCACTGTGCATAAACCCCTGTGGCAATGAATGTTGAGGAAAAGAAAGTGAATGTTGGCATGAGTAAGGACTTGGGCGGTGTGGCGGATACGACTTCTCTACAGCCTGATGAACAGCTTCAGTAGATGATGCCAGTTTCCCAGAACCAAAAAGTTGTGCTGATGCTGTGTTTCCGATTTGCTCAGGATCTATTTGTGGTTGCCTCTGTCCTTCTTGATTGCCAAAAGTGCTCATCTTAATAACAGCTGATTGTTCTTGTCTCCATCTACTCGGTACTTTAGCGATTTCTCCAGACCTTGAGGTAACTTTTTGCCCTATAGCCGTGTCCCCAGAGTCCATTTTGCTACACACGGTCTTAAGTGCTAGTTCACTTGAAAGCTGTGCACACACATGGAGTGTGTCCAAAGCTGTGCTTTTTAAATCTTTGCTGCTCCCATTTTTCCAGGGACTCTGAAAATTTACTGGTGTCTCTTTCTCCTTGGAGCCTTCTACACAGTAATCTATAGGCATTAGATGGCAATGTCTCTGGGATCACAAAATAAGACAGTCCTGTTCATTAAAGGTAATTCCATCACAAAGCTGTGTGAATCTGCAGTGTTCGTAGGAAGCTGGAGTATTTTCTGCTGTGATGAAATATTGGGATGAAAATTTAGTTCAGCAGAATTCTTGTGGATCAGCTAGAGTGAAGTTTCAGTTGCTATTCTCACTAAGATGCAATGACCTGAAGGAAGAAAAAAAAAAGGGATTGGCATGCTAAGCAACTATCTTTAAAATGAAAGTAATTTCCAAATTACCAATTTTAAAATATGGCAAAAAATAAGTTATCTTAGTCACCTGATTTTTCAAAAAGCTAAGTCTTTTCTCAAATGTCTTGAATCTCCAAATATTTTACATGAATAACATTTAACTTTAATATTAGAAAATGAGAGACAGCTATGACATGGTAGATAAAAAAGTTAACCTTGGAACCAGAAAGACCTGAGTTCAAGTACCAACTATGACATGTACTATTTAGGTGACCCTGTGCAAATAATTTATTTTCTAAGAGCTCTAGGTAATGGTCTGTAAGTTGCAGAAAAGGTGCCAGCCTACATTTATAAAGGTGATAGACTTAGAGTCAAGATAATATGCATTCTCAAGATTGTGTGATGATCAACTGTGATGGATTTGATTCTTTTCAACAATGTGGTGATTCAAGATAATTCCAAAAGACTTGGGATGGAAAATGACAGTGATATCCAGACAGAGAACTATGGAGACTATAGATATATGGCATGTCCTCACAGACTCCATTTTGGCCAAAGATAACACTGCAATCTAAGAGTCATCTCATTTTCCCTATAACCAGTCAACAAATATTTATTAATTCATTAATTTTTATTCTACTTTCTCAAGTTTTCTCACAATCCATCCCTTTCTTTCTGTGCATACCATAAGAACTCCAGTTTAAACTCTCCATACCTAACCTCCTAATTAGTCTTGTTATCCTGATGTATTTCTCTCTGATCCATACAACTGACAAATTGGTATTTCCAAAGCATAGGTCTTCCTATCAGATTAGATATAAAACCTTCTGTCTGTATCAGAAGCCCTTTACAAAGTTGCTACTGTCTTTCAAGGCTGACTATGCCTTTCTTCCATTTATGTGCTTTCAAGCCAAACTGTTCCATTTGTTCATAGTATACAACATTGTATCTACTAATTCTATGCCTAGAAAGCTATCTTTCCTAAATCTCTAACTCTTAGAACTGCTACTTTCCTTTCTGATTGACCAATCGGCTAAATTTCCCCCAACTGAAATTCCCTTTAAAGTATTTGTCTTGATTCTGGATTTAATTATCTATGAATACACTACATTCTCTCCAAATAAAATACATGCTTCTAGAGAGCAAAAACTATCTCTTTGCTATTGTATTCCCATTGCCTAACACAGTACCCAACATATAGTGGCTGAATAAATGCTTATTGATTGATTGTTTGCTATACAGGCATAGATAGATAGATAGATAGATAGATAGATAGATAGATAGATAGATATAGATATAGATATAGATATAGATATAGATAGATAGATATAGCTATCTAATATTATCTATCTAGATGTGCATGTATTTATAAATATATAATAAATATATACACACATATACTAACATAATATACAATAAAATAATTTTTAAATGCTTTTTCAAAAGAAGGAAGTCTATTTTTTCCTGAAACAAAAGAAAAGAGAATCTAGGGAAGTTTACCTATGGGTTTTCAGGGTTATTGGGTGTTTATGAGAAATTAGATATGTGATAAAGATTAATTTTTAAATAATTAAATTCTTACCTGCATATTTTAGAGTTGTATAGTACATGATTGTCTTGTTGCTTCCTAGGAATGAAATAAATACAATTAGGAAATATCATACAATGTATTCATGGCATCAGGATACAACAATTCACTTGAAAATTTAATTTGTAAACATGGTCAGTGCTGACCAACTTAGATTAATTATTTTAGGCAATATAAAATTAGTTTTAAATGCATCTCTTAATTTCTATAATAAAAGATCAGCAAACCTCATATGGAAAATATTTTTAAGAATGACTTTAAAATATATATTTAATATATATTTAAAATATATTATATATATATGTATATATATAAAGTTTTTAGATTTAGATTATTACAATTGCACCTTGTAGTACTATTTAAATAAATTAATAATTACCCTAAGAATGGTAGTGATAGACAATGAAAATGCTGCTACAGAATACTTCACATTGCCAGACCAAATGATGTTACTGCAGAAAATAGTCTAGTGTCCCTCATTCCTATATTGCCCTTTACCAAAAACAAAAATCTTCTGTGACGACAAAAATTCCATAGAGAGTAAATAGAGATACTATAGGTCATAATTCTCTGAGGAGAAAATTATAGTTACAAATTTCACAGTAAGAAGTATATCACCTCTAAATAGGAGATTCTTCCAATTAAGATAGCAGAGCACAATGAGTTCAAAAAAACAGCTGAACAAGAAACACAGGAATTTCAAATAGATGACAAAAACTTTAAGATCTTAATTCTTTTTTCACTTTTTTTGTTTGGCAATACTCCACAAGAACAGACCATTAATTTTCAAACTGAATTTGTGTTTTTATACTAAAAATAGTCCTCTCTACACATCAATCAATCATCAGATGTTTGGTCAAGGCCATGCCAAAAATAAACTCTTTGATATCTTGGTACATGTTTTTCTTTAGCACCTGGCACAATGACTTATACATAGTAGGCACTTGATAAATGTTTACTGAATAGAAACAAGCAAAATGACTACTAAACCCTTTCCAAATATGAAATTCTGTAGAAATCTGGGCACCATGCAGACACAGAAAGTACTATTGTTACCTGACATTTGGGAAATTAAAGATAAAAAGCCAATATTGTTGAGATAATATTCTTCCAGAATGTTTGTGTCAATATAGTAATAAAGTCACTAAAATGAGACCTAGCTATATTACTTATTGCTATTATACCTTATTTGAAATATAGTCATCCACAAAGAAATAAATAAAAATATATCATCTTGATGAGGACAATGGGTTAAAAGAATAAAAATAATTTATATGAAATTCCAAAGTACCTAATTATACTAACATAATGGTAATAAAATGCCTAACATTTAATAGGTCCCTAAAGTTGGAAAAAAATTGTTCATATACATATTATTTCATTTGGGCATTACAATAACTATAATGCTGCTGTTACTATTATCTTCACTAGATGACACTGAGATTCAAAGAAACAAAGGATTTCAATAGCATATATCTAGCAACTATCTAGATGTGCATGTATTTATAAATATATAATAAATATATACACACATATACATATACTAACATTATATACAATAAAATAATTTTTAAATGCTTTTTCAGACAGAATTTAAACCCCAACAGTATTATGCACATCTGAAGTGCTGTGTTCTGTTTTGGAAGTTAATTTTTAAAAGTAACATTAACAAATCAGAGTTTCCCCCAAAAAGAGTAACCAGAATATTGAGGGAGTCTAGAAATCATATTATTTGGGAATCTGGTTGAAGGAACAGGTCATATTTAGTATTGAGAAGACTAAAGAAAGACATGATTGATACCTATTTTCAAATATTTTATAGATTTTTACAGAAGAAAAAGAATTCTATTTTTGAAGACCTCTTATTCTAGAGGGAAGATCTATCAACAGTGGGTAACTTGCAAGCAGACAAATTTAGATTCATTGTTGTTATGGGCCAGAACTCTGAACATGAAACAAAGGATTCTTACAAGGTCCTAAGTCAGTGGAATTGATAAGAGACAAAAGTTATCTAATTTAGCATGGTTCATTGATTTAATCCTACAAGGAGATGTTATGGGCCAGAACTTGAAACAAGGTACTAAGTGGAATTGAGTAGACAATGGTTAAATCTAGTTTAGCATTGATTTAATCCTACAACAAATAATGCTTTCCTAATGATATAATGAATGGTTGGAACTCAGTGTGGAGCTTATAAGCTAGAAGCCTCATCCAGGGAGATTCAGAGACAAGTGGAAACAAGACTGGAGGCTGAAGGCTGGAGCACAAGCCCTTGTACTCAAACAGATTCATCCCATCTCACACCACCTTGGTGGCAGGCTCTCTTCCTCTGCTTCCCCACTGAAACTAAGACTCTGGAAGGCCTCCAAAAAACTGCTGAGCCCCAAGTGAAGGAGGTAGGACTTTGAAGAGATAATAAAGGATTTGGACTTTAACACCTGGCTGCACTTGTGGTGACTACTGAACTGAAATGACCCCAGAGACCCCAAGAAAACCTCAACAGAGAACATTACATTTTAGAGAGAACATTACACATTGTAAAAAAATAATCTGGTAATAATTTGAGTGGTTCAACAGTATAGTAGCTGCCTCAGTATGCAATGTGTTCAATTAGAGACTAAATCATCACCTTTACAGATGTTAGAGAAATAATTATTACATTGAATTGGAAGGTGAACTAATAATAATAGCAAAAATAATGTAATGTTTATCTATACTGCAAGATTTGCAAAATGCTGTACTTACAAGAATTCACATTTTATTTGTTATTCACAATAACTCTTTTAAGGTAGATGCTTTATTGTTGTCTCCATGATATAAAAAAGGAAACTGAAGCTGAGAAATTAAGAAATCTATCCAGGATCTCATAGGTGGTAAGTATCTAAATCAGGATTTGAGAATTCAAGCCCTCTTTATAAAGACCAGAATTTTATCTGCTAGGTTCCCTAGCCTTTAAAGTTCCTTTCGACTCTAGTAATCCATAATTGCTCAAAGCCATATCCACTAGAAACCTCAATTAACTGGAATTCTTATTGTACCTAGCTTTTAGGAGAAAGGTGGTAAATCAAAAGAAAACAATATCCAGGATATAGTATGGAACAATTGTACTTGATTCAATATAGTTTCAATCTACCTTCTATAACTATAGAGTAACTATAATTTCACATAAAGAAGATGGGTACTCAGATTAAAATCAACAAATAATCATTTAGGCCTTAATATGTATCAGGCACTATCTTATGTTCTTGAGATACAAGTACAGAAAATGAAATCATCCTTACTCTTTACATTCTAATAGGGGAGGGAATATAGCAAATGTGTATACATATACACAGAGCATAAATTATAAAGTAAATAAATGCATATATATGTGCATATATACATATTTAAATATAAAATAGTATAAAGGGCAGGGTATTAGGAAATGAGGGGAATAGGAATGACTTTATGTAGAAAACAGCAGCTGGGGGCAGCTAGGTGGCACAGTGGATAGAGCACTAGGCTTGAATTCAGGAGGACTAGAGTTCAAATCTAGTCTCAGACACTTAACACTTCCTAGCTGTGTGACCCTGGGCAAATCACTTAACCCCAGCCTCAGGGGAAAAAAAAAAAAGAAAGAAAGAAAATAGTAGCCAATTTGTGCCTTAAAGGAAGAGAGGGAGCAGTAAGGAGAATGCACATTTCAATTTCATGGCACAGGCATGGCAGTAGGAGGTGGAATATCACATGTGAGGAACAGGAAGAAGGACAAATCCAGGTTAATATGTCTGCAGAGTATAGAAAGGGAAATAATGGTCAATGAGTGTGGAAATATTATTTGGGATATAGTTCTGCAGTGATTTAAAAGTTAAGAATCTGAAGTTTGTGGTACAAATCTCAGATTGTGGTACCTTGTAGAAATAAGGAGATTTAGAAATAGGGAAGAAATTCAGGAAAGATAATGAGCTCAGTTTGAATATCTCTATGATATACATTTGTAAATGTTTAAGAAGTCACTAGTGATGCAGGACTGAAACTTAAGAAATTACTAATACAGAAGATCAGGAAAGAGACTGGAGCTGGATATATAGATCTGGAAATCATTTAGATAGAGATGATATTTAAACCAATGGAAATTGATAAAGTAAGCAAGAGTTAAAGAGTATGGGGGGAAAGAAAAAGAAAAGGATAGGATAGAATCTTAGAAAAACCCAGTTAGAATTAACAAGCAGATAAAAATATTGATTCAACAAAGGGGCAGATAAATAGGCCTTCAAAGACACTTCAGTACTGTGAATGATTTTCACCATGAATTGTTGAAAAAAGAAAGTGGTGCAGATTATGTAATCATCAGAAATCAAACAGAATATTAAATTGCTTAGACTATCAATTCCCCTAGTATTTTCCCAGTAAAAAGGTACAGAAGAATTTAAAATAAAAAAAGAAAGTTAAATCAGCAACTCAGTTCTATGTTTACCAATTCATTAAAATAGTAATGAATTCATTTCTGTAGGCTATTACAAGAGATTTTTTCTCTCTATCTGACTTTTTCTGAAATGGATGCATCACAGGAAACATTTGAAATAAAATCCTCAACAAATTTTTAAAAGCTTAAATTATGTGCTAACATCTGTCTGGAATCAAGTCTTTATAATGACTAAAGCAAACCTACTTAAAATGGTCCATTACTATATGAACAATTGCACATGGATAAAGAGATCTGCTTTCTGTTACTAAGATAAATCTGGAAGAATATGCAATTCTATTTTTCCTAAACCAGGAATTACAACCAAGTAGTCACATTATATCAATAAACTTTTTTTACATACAATTCAACTCAAGAAATTCATTATAAAGACACTGGGCAAAGCACTGAGAGCATAAAGACAAAAAGAAAGTTATGGCTGCCCTTAGTAGCCTTTTTTTCTTTTCTATGATTTTGCCTTTCATTTCAACAAAGTTTTAAGCATGGGAATATAATATTTGGAATGATTAAATCAAAATTTGAAACAAATTGTGCATGGTTCTTTTCAACATTTCCTTGGTGTCTCTACTTGTACTGTTACTCATTTAACAACCTTTATTTTATTTATTCCTAGGAGCTTCTGAAGTATACTTTGAAGGGGAAGTAGTCCTTTTGGGGGATTTTAACAAATACTATTAGCAAACCATTAAAAATATGGAAGATGTAATAGATGCTAACCTATAGTTTTGTTATTCTGAAAAAAATTTTTAAAAAGTTAAATTGGACCTCTCATACATTACCAATAAAATCTGTCAATTATCATTACACTTACTTTTCTATGATGCAAAGTAAAAGTCAAGGGTGGGAAAAGCAATTCTGTTGCTATCATATCTTTGTACTCAAGGAGTAAAATTTTACTTTAACAATCTTAAAGAAGCTGTTAGAGTTTTATTGAAGATTCCTCTTGGTTGAGACATATTCTTATTTTTTGATCTATTTTTGTTTCAACTTTACCATTCTAAATCTTTAGAGAAACTATAAATATCTGAACCCTTCTAACAAATAATATAAAGTCCTAAGCTTATTATTAGATTATTTGAAAATATGGTATTAATATAAATGGATGAATGAGTAACAATTTGCAAATATTTTAAAGTTACAAAATCCATTTTTATATTTAACTCACAAGAAATATAAAATTTTTTTTCTAAAATGAGAGAGAAACAAGGATTTATTAAATACTTGCTATGTGCCAGACATAAAGCTATCTCATTTGATTAATGGTTGCATTAGGAGCTCAGAGATAGCACAAACCACTAATCAGATCATTCTCTAAAATTTTTATCTAATTTTGTTATTTCTTTTCTATCCTTTCAAGGACCTATATCATAGGCTCTATAGCATACAACTATGCTCAGAGACATTTAATTAAATAGATTTAGATCACTTCCCATGTCTTCTAAAAGAATATGAAAGTAACGTTTATGTGTTTCCTACTTCATTGATATTTTGGAGGGAATGAAAAACTAGAGAAATTTTCATACAAAAAATATCAAAATGATGATTAAAATTTTATTTCATAATTTCAATAATCTTTAATTACATTGGTTAAGTACTGAAGCATTTTGTCCAGCAATATAGCTTTCAACTATCCTAGTAAGTGATCTTCACAGGTTATTGTAGCCAAAAGTATTCATCTTCCTTTGGAGATAGGCCTCCTTGCCAAATTTATTTGACTGAGAAACTCAAAATTGTTAATACAGTCTGTCATTAGGATATATTGAAAAACTATATAATTTAGCAGGACTGGGAAGTTTGTAATATTTTAGAATAATCTTCAAAAACCCAAGCATTGCTATACTATCCATGAAGAGACATCTGAGTATGTTGTAAAGAATACCAATCTAATTCACTGAAATCTCTTTTGTGGAGGGAGAAACAAAAATTAAATAATTTTGAAACTTATTGTCATTAAACAGATAATAAACTTTTGACAACATTCAGAGTTAATTTTTTTCCTAATTTATATAAAAGTTATGAAAAGAGGAAATATTTTACTGTAAGTAAACTAAACATGATTTTAGAGAACATGAAGGAACCGTTTTCCTCTATAATCATTTCCATGGGGATATTTAATGCAAATATTCAAAAAGGCAAAGTAACTATTATCATGCCTACTGTAACTGTTCCATGTGTGATAAGATAAGATATTATAACTTTTCCCTCTATTTCTTTTGTTATTATACTCAGTTGAAAATATTTCCTTTCTATCATGATAAGCAATCATTGAATTAGAAAATGATTTAGACTCTTCCACAGAGTCAAAAGAGAAGAAAAGTAGTTATTATCTAAAAACATGACTTGTCCTGTTCCTTGGTCTCATATCAAATTGCTGTTATTTGACAATAATTTTGATAGAAAGACCCTGTAAAGAATGAGATGAAATCTCTTTGGCATATCAACTTTAACATGAGTCTCTCTACAGTGCAAAAATTCGTGCTAATAAAGGTATTTTGACTCAGAGAAAAGTGTCTTTTAAGAAGATGGTTGAAGACTTCTTTTTAATTGATTTTTTTGGATTAGATTCGAATGAAAGTTTGGGTTAATTCAAGCTGTTGTCCATCTGGGAATTTTTACAAGCCTAGAAATTCTTTAGAAAAATGGGAGAAAAAATATAACTGAAAAAACAGAGCAGTGGAAATATTCAAGTGAGCAGGAAATGGTAACACCTTTAAAGTAATAATGGTTTAAGATGACTATTGGAGCTAAACTATATTCTTTTGTCTTCATGAGTTAAACAAACAAACAAACAAAAAGATAAACATTTGGAGTGCCCCTGCAGTTTTCTTTAATAGATGCTGATTGTGATGCAGTTATGCATCTTGCTATATTAAATATCAAATAAATTCTTAGAAATAGCTTTCTTTATCTACAAAATGTCACACATCAGCTAAGATATTTTAAGGAAACACAGAAATCTGAGAGCAATATTACTTTAATAGTGAACTTTACCCTAGGATTATCTACTCAAAATATGTAACTATTTCTTGCCTCACTCCCAGTCATGATATACGTATTTGAATTGGGGGTGGGGTAGGGGAGAAACATAGCAAAAAGAAAAAGTTCATTAGTGCCAGAGTTCCATTCAATACATTTTTTCCACAAGATAGAAAAAAAACCAAAATTATCTGATAGTCAAATTCATCTTAAATTATTATACATTACTATACATACCACCAGCATCAGGAGAGTAGTTTAGACTACAAACAATTACCTTGGGAGATTGACACATTTCTGGAGGAAGGCAGAGATAATGTGAAAAGAGTTAGCTAACTTGGACCCATTTAAAAATGTGATTGTGATATCCTCTCTCTGTAATATTAGCAACAAAATGAAAAATTCTTCAATTACTGCATATTTACAGGGAACAGTTATAATATTCATGGAGTGAATCACTTTTTTTCTATTTTGAATATTCTTGTTAATATTTTAACAGAAATTTTGATTTGATCCTTAAATATGGCTTTATTGCATACAGCAAAGATTTTTTCCTAAAAAATTTATTCTTCATTTTATAATATCAATAAGATTAATAATGATGCTTAGATCCAAAAGAAATCTTAAAGATTTAATGTCTATTATGGTAGAAATGACTTTATGGTCACATGACTAGAAAGTAGTAAGATGTGAATAAAATTCAAGTCTTTTAACTTTTAAGTGCAGTGGTATTTCCATTCTAGAGTGCTACTGCTAATCACTAAATGAAGTCTATCAATACTCACTTTCTGTAGCTAAAATTAATCATTCATAAAAATGTTGTTCAGTTATTTTTCCCAAAATAGTGAACATGTGATTTCCTCTCAAGCTTGACTGCAATGTCATTTGTATATGGAACAGAAATTCTAACCATGCCTGGGATGTTCTATAATGCTACATCTATGAAAAGAAATGTGACTCTAGTTAGATGGAGAAAATCTGATTATTTGCTATATCTTTATTCATGTCCCTAAAGACTGACTGGAACTACACATGTGTCTCCAGCAAGAAGATTTGGAATATACATATCTTCCACCTCCCCCCAAAAAGTGTGTAGAACCTATTCTGTAGGAATTTTAAGTGAGAATGCAACATTGTATTTAGTATTCTCTCTACCAATCTGGAGTCACATTTCTCTTCACATAAGCAGCTGTATGAAAAATGTTCCAGGTTCTTTAAAAAACTTGGGAAAAAAGAATTTTACATCAAATTAAATTTCAAAAAAAAAATGCAGTAAAATTATATTTCTTGGTTATTGACCTTTTATTTTTATATTAACAATAGAATAAAACTGTTCTTTGTGCAAAACCGATAGGAATTCCTGCAAAATGTATGGAACATTAAAAATTAATGAGATTTTTTAATTTAATGAGATGGTAAAGTGCCATTGCGGTAAATTAACAAAGACTCATTACTCCTCAATGCACAAGAAGACTTTGCCTGGAGAATCAATTCAATAAACATTTATTAAGTACTTGATGTATACAAAGGAGTGTGCTAAAAATTCAGTAAAATACAAAGCTTAGAATTGACTTGGTCCCTCCTCTCCTTGCCCAATCTTTAGCCATGAAAACTGCCATTCTATATGACAATTCTATCTCTTAAGGAGCCCATGGTCAATTAAAACTTTTTATTCTTTTGACCTGGGTTAAACTTTATGGACATATATTTGTGATTCCTGTAAATTACAAGAGACACAAATACAAATAGTGATTACAAATAGGAAATGAATTCTATCATCTAATTCCGGAATTTATGTTGTTCTAGGGATATATAACATGAAAATTTCCATGGAAAGGATCAGTTTCTAATGAGGCCCTTTCATGTTTAGAATACTAAAGTTTTCTAGATGAAGTCTCAGAAGGATCCACCTTATTTTAAGTTTTGCTAACTCTTTGCAGTCTAAGTTACTATTTAAGGTTAGAAGTAGTTTCTAAAAGAAAAACATTAATTAGGATAAAGTACTAATATGACACCTAAGGAAAAAAATTAAGGACCTAACACTTTAAATTAATACAATATTTCATTCAAATATGATCCAAGGAATTCAATTAAAGGCCAATGCTATACTTCATTAAAAACACACCCATCAATCATTCTTCATAAAGGTGCTTTTCTCTAAGTGAGGGACTAAGAAAAACACAAATTTACCACAAAATGGTTGATTTATTATCTATTTACAATATTGTCAGTTGGTTCAGATAAGTTACTAATGCAAATCATGAAGGCATGTTGCCAACCAAAAGCATAGAATACATGTTAATGAGACCATGCTATCAATGCTACTTCATCTGAACATTCAAAATGCCTACAAGAATTAATTAGTTTGCTCTAAATTTTTTTTTCTCTTCTGCACATCACTGTAGCAACATCTCAGGACACCCTGTTCACTTTGAGATGTGAATCATTACAAGCTAGCATGCCCACTTGGTTCCTCAAAAGACACAAAAGGTGTAAAAATAGCTTGTGCAAATGAAGCATGTACAGCGTCAGCAGCCAGATGAACGTGGGTAGTCAGATAAGGTACTGCTGCTGCAAAGGGCAAATTATTAAGAGAATACTTGTCTTTGAAAAAAAAATCAGCTTTGTTCTTCATGCCTTAAATCAACCATTTGCAGAGCTTCAAAATGACACCTGACAAGCTCTTCTCTTCCTATAATCATAAGATTGATGCAAACTAGGAAAGTCTAGGTTCCAAGATCCTGAAGATAGAGGTGTCTTAAAAACCCAAATGTAGAAAAGACAAATGATAAAACATACTCTTCACTTCATGACCAAAAGGTGATAGATTTAGGATACAAAATTGGATTTATTTTTATATATAGTCAATAAAGGGATTTGTTTTGTTTGACTATGTATATTCGTTACAAAGAATTTGTTTTTCCTTTGTGGAAAGGGTGGGAAGTAAGAATGAGAAAAAATATATCCTGTTATTTTTTTTAATAGAGAAGGAAAAGGGTATGATACAGATTTGGAATCTGTATACACTTTCAGACACAGTCATCATTTACTTAGTTTACTTAAATGATCCACTGTTATAAGAGATCATTCACAGAATGAAAGCAATCTGTAAATGCAATGAAAAATAAAACTAAATACACTGATATAGCTTCAATAAAAGTGAAAAAAATCAGCTCTGTATGTTTGTGCATTCTCTCCACCAAAGTGGAGTCACATTTCCTTTCATAGATGAAGCATTACAAAACACTTCAGAAATTTGGAACAAATACTACAAATCAGTGCTTGATTGTCTAAACTTAAGAGAACAGTGGAAAAAATGTTAATAGAGATTAAACTTTAATAGTTTATTAAGAGTGTATTTTGTATGCTTTTATTTTTTTTCCAGATACCTAGTTGCTAACCATTTCTTAGCACATCTCTGAGTTAGGAGATACAGGATACTGATTGAGTTTGGTCTTCGTGCTAGAACAGATTCAAAATTTATGCATTTATGTGTGTATATGTGTACATATGCATGTACATATTTCAATTCAAATTCCATGTCCAAAAATTTTACAACATCATATTAATTTTCAAATATGTCCCTGAGATACCAATTTCTAAGAATTTACTTACTCCATTTCAGCTTCTAAATAAGTCACAACTTCTATTATGCTTTCACCCAGCATTACCACTATTAGGTCTGTTTCCAAAGATAATTAGGGGAAAAACTAAAAGAACCTACATGTTCTAAAATATTTATAGAATCTCTGTGGTGGCAAAAAATTGGAAATTGTGGGGATGCCTCTCCACTGGGGATGGTTGAAAAAGTTTTGGTATACTAAAAGAAGTGATGAGCTTGATGACCTTGGATAATCCATGGAAATACATGGATAGACTTGCACAAAATAATGAAGAGTAAAATGAGCAGAACCGAAAGAACAATGTATACAGCAATAGCAATATTGTTTTAAGAACAAGTTGGAGTGAATATTATTTTATTTATTTATTTATCATAAATACCGATGTTAATTATAAAGGAAGATGCTATCTGCATCCAGAAAAAGAAGTATGTATAGAATGACTTTACATACACATACACACACACACACACACACACACACATACATATTGGTATCTAATGGTAGCCTCCTGAGTGGGGTAGAGTGAGAAAAAAAGCAATAAAAAAGTTACATGATAACTTTATTATGTATTCAAAAGAGATAGTAAGTTTCATGTATAATTATCTTTTTTTTTTTTCTATTCTACTGTGCTATGGAAATGCTTGTTTCATTTCTTAAGATCAGAATAAAATAAATAATTTTTTAAAAGTCATGACTTCTTTTTATGTACATTTCTGTGGTTAAAATATCATGGTAGAGTGAGGCAGGCTGCCACAGTGGACAAAAAGTTGGCCACACAGTCAGGAAGACATGAGTTCAATTATTGTCTCTGGTGAGTTCTCAATTCTCCAGAACACTTTCTAAAACTTTAAGTAAATTACAGAGAAGGGGCCATGCTATGTAAGAGTTCACTATATCAACTCTTTCACATGTTAGTACTTAACCCTACAGTGATAAAGCTTTCTAAAAGAAAAAGGATATAAAAACCTTCAATTTGATATGGATTTCAGCCACTTTGCTATAGTCCTTCAGTTTGTAAAACAGAATATAAAAAGAATTCTAAAATTCATTATTACCTTCTTTATGTGGCATACAAAAATAAAGACAAGGAGATAATCATCTCTGAAAAAATATTTTCTGTACTATTGCTGAAGTGAATTTATGAGTTTCACTTTTTCCGCTCATGAGAAAAGAAAGCTTTTCCGTAAATAGCCCATGGGTGTGCAAAATGGCAGCACATATGCTAATGTTCCACAGAAAACAACAGTTCACTTAAAATGTCATGTGAACTAACAATGGAATGGAACAAAAAGGAAACACCTTTTATTTCTTTAAATTTGCATTCAGATGGTTAGTATTTATAAGTAATCATCATGCAGTGATGCCCTAGTTAACACAATCAATAAATCAAGACAAAATGTTATTAAGCATTAGACAAGTTTCCTAAATTATTTAAATATAAAATCATGAGATAAAAATTATCTAGCATTGTTTTACAGTAAAGAGTTAAAAACATAGTGATAACTTTCCCAAAAAAGAAAAAAAATCCACACACACACACACAACCAAATTGTAGGATCACAAAATAGACAGATTTGTGTTGTTTTCAAATCTCCTACTTTCTCCACTAATATCATCATAGTACAGTCACCCTATGTTCTTAGTAGCATGGCCCAAGGTTTGGCAGGTCTTACAAACTGGCTTCCTTCCTGTTCCTCACCTAAGACACTCTTCCAGACTCTGGGTATTTTTATAGCTTTTTCCTATAATGCTCTTTCTTCCTTTCCTCACTTCTGCCTCCTGACTTTTCCTGGCTTCCTTTAAGCTTCAATGAAAATTCTGTCTTCTCTTAGAAAGACTTCCCTATATCTTCCTTAATACAAGTGCCATGACTTTTTGATTATTACAAATTTACCTTGTACATATAATTTATACATACATTTTTTGTGTTGCTTTTTATATTTGACAGAGTTCCTTAGAGCTGGGGTTTTGTTTGTTTATTTGTTTGCTTTTCTTTTTATAGCTTAGTACAGTGCTGGTCTTAATAAATTAAAGTTGATTGAATAACTAACTATAAAGGTAGAAAAGCATCAAGTATGGCTAGGCAGGAGTACAGGGGTATACTGGAGCCAGGTCAAACTAGTTTCTGCAAAATGGCTTAAATTTTCAAGGTTAGCATTTACATCTCAGAAATTTGTAACAGATGCTAGAAATCAGGACTTCATTGTGTAGACTTGAGAGGGGTTGAGAAGATGTAATATAGAGAATAAACTTTAATAGTTTATTAAAAATGTATTTTGTAATTTTTTTTCAGATGCCTAGTTGCTAAACATTTCTCAGTACATGCCTGAGTCTGGCAATACAAGATAATGAATGAGTTTAGTCTTTGTGCTAGAGCAGACTCACTAAATTTACAAAAGTTCATCACCAAAAAACTGGTTGAAAGGAGATGATGACTTATTTTGGAAATAATTAATGAAGATTATTCTACTGAAGCATGGGATGACTTCTATTTGTACTGGCAGAGGGAATACCAACATAGATGAATTTTTTTTTTAATCCTTAAAGTAATGAAGTATCTTATAACAATTTAACTTTCAAGAAAAGAGAAAATTTTATGCACCACAGTTTTTTTCCTACTGGCTTTTTACAAAAAACAAAACAAAACAAAACAAAAACACTTCCTTGGCATTATATAATAATTTTTGGATACTTATACTTTATAAAAACTAACTTAAGGTCATACTAAGTTATGTATTTTTCCTTATTTCTCAATAATTGTTTAAAATGTGCATTGCTGGAAGTGTCTTTTGTTATTTCAATTCTCTATGATTCTAAATTATTTTAGTAGGGAAGTTATGGTTTTCCTTAATGTTATTACTCTGTTGGCTGACTTCTACATGAGGTTAATGTTTCATTGTGCATTCCTCTCAGACACATGTAAGCACCTCCCATCATTCATTCTGGGTTGAGGTTAAATAAATGTACAACAGATCAGGAATACTGCAGAGTAGCAGATAAGAACCCTAAGTACACTTGAACCCCAAACAACATTCCTAAAACCAAAAAAAAAAAAAGAAAGAAAGAAAGAAAGCACTGTTTCACTTGAAAACATATAGCTGGAATCATTAAAACTATAGAAAATTAAGAAAAGGTACCGGACAACAGGATACAAGTAGAAATCAGAGAATACTAGAGAAGGAAGGTACCTTAGAGATCATCTAGTCTTGTCTCATTTTATAGATTAAAATTTGTTAAAAGTAACTTACAGGAAAAGACATCTAAATACAGAATAGTTTAAGTGCTTTGAAAAGAGACAGTCATGCAGAAGATAAAGTTCTAGCCTCAAGGTCAACAAACCAGATTCAAATCTCATTTCTGACAGTTGTTGAATGACAATGCACATGTCCCTAAACCAAAGGGTTAACTTTGTCAACTTTGCTATTTTGCCTGATAAAGCCAGATAGTCTTTCCAGAATTCTGTAACCCAACTATCAGTAACTCAATCAACAATAAGAAGAAGGGGAATGAGTCTGTATAATTTAGAGAAATCAGCTTTAGCCCAATGTTATCATACAGGTCTTGAGCACCAATCTCAAACAGGTCTATTCACAGATCAACTTTGATATATTTAAGGAATATTATCTCAATTATATTTTCTGACTGAGATTAACATAATTTTTTGATAATTTTTGAAGCCAATTCTTCCTGCCTAGAATGGTAAAAATTCTGCCCAAATTTAAAGGCCTAGATTAATGTCATTTCCTAAATAAAACTTTGTGGTGATAGAAGGCAATATGAAACAATAGAAAGAGTATATGATTTGGAGTCAGGAGAGCCAAGTATGAATTCTGTCTCTGATCCTAAGTGTGACCATGGACAAGTTACAAATTATTTTCTTCATCTATATAAAGGAAATGGTATTCCATATACATACTTCCTATATTTCACTTCAAATGTGATTTTTCCTTCTGAACTTCCATAGGATTTTGATCATTTGTCTCTTAAAACATTTATATTCTGTCTCATATTTTAGTTATGTTATGAACCTCTCAACATTTTATGATCCTCTATATAGAAATTTTATGTCAACTTTTCTCCATATTACATGAAAGTTTAAGGTCATTGAAGACTGAGATTATATCTGAATCATTTTTGTTTCTGTCATAATGTTTTCTTTTCCTTCTCAATAACATGCATAATATTAATTTACTAAAATTTATATCACAATGAATAAAGAATATACTAAGTTAAGTCAAGAATTATTTTATATCTACTTTTAAATTAAATCTAAAATAATGCAATTGAAGAAGAAATAAGTAAAGACTTTTGAAGATAAAAATATAAGAAATGACCTGATTTTCTAATTTAAGGATCAAAAAGACAAAAATAATATCAGATGAAGCAAGTGCCATTGTGAAGTACTTGCTACATTTACATGAATTTCACAATTTAACTTTAAAAATTATTCCCTAACGAATACTAGCAAAATGCCCAGTTTTTATAGCTCTGTCTACACAAATGATTGTGTTCATAAATCCATTTTCAGTAAAAATTTATTGTTTTAAAATCAAAAGCAAAGAGAAATAATTAACAGCTCATATCCCACCTATCTGGTACTTTTTAAAATTATAATCTGATTACAATAAACTTTCCAAAGCAAACATATGAAGGGCAGTCAATAGACTATCTTCCCAAAGGTAAGGATTAGTGTTTTAGTTACAGTTGCTGCTGGTAAACCACTTGGCTCATAGTACCAAATTTTCACAAAGAAGACCTGTTCAGATATGGTAATCACATTGCCACAGGCTCTGTTTGTCCTGTAGACTGACGTATTCTTATATTGTTTTGCTAAAGGGCAGGACCAATTAAGTATCTTGTATTATTAAAATCTTATTTCCCACTTATTACTACATATTCTCCCCATCTTTCCTTCTCTCAATATTTCCTCTTTCCATTAAATATCATGTTGCTAAAGTAGACAAGTACCTACTTCCTGCCAAATTATTCAGGTTATTGATTCTTAAAAAAAAAAAAAAAAATAGGGTTCTCTACATGAATATTTGGAAGAATCAAGATAAACTTCCAAGTAAGCCCATTTCACTTTTATTCTCTAGTGAGAAATATGATACATGACTGTAGTAATGACAATACATTGTGACTTCAAGCTTCATCATTGACAGTGCTCAGGTTTCTGGTGTTGATCTTACTCAGACCCTGATACCAGAGTGCATAAATAATATCATGATCCCTGCTCCTAAGTTCCTCTTACTCTTTTCTGTGGCAAGTTTAAAATACAGAAAGGACTTTGAATTGTGTGAGGAAGAAAAAAAAAAGAATTAATTGTAAACATGCTGGTGTATGAATATGCATAAAATAAAGCAGGGTGACCTTGCCTAGAGGCAAACTCATCACTTAAGAGATTCTGTATCTTCAGAATTCATACCAAATGTTTTTAACAATCAGAAAAAAACAAAAACACAACACTGTCAATCTTAAAAATGTCAAAAGTAATTCCTGTATGTGAACAACAATAAAAACAACAAAATCATTTCTGGAACCTTCCTAAACCTGACAGCTAATAATAATATTAATTATTATTATTATTTTGATAAAATAACATAAAAATTATTTTTCATATTATTGGACTCAGATGAGATCCAATTCATCTTAATCTAACTAGTGATTGATTTTAAAACATTTTCTGGCACCAATATTTTTGGCAAAAAATTTTGCCAATTTTTGACAGGGAAGAAGAATAAAGGGAAAAAAGGTAGCAACCCTATTTTTCAATAGAATTTGCACTTAAATTAAACTCCTGTTTGCTAGCAAGCAGCATTTGGGAGGGAACTGCCCAAGGGCTAGAGATATAGCATCTTGGTGAACATCCATAATGGATTTAGTACTATAACAAGGAAGGAATAATATATGATCCATACCCTTTAGAATCTTACATTCTACTTGAAAGAAAGAAGAAATGACTAGAGAAAATGCTGGACAACATGAAATATGTTAAAGTAGGGAAACCATTCAATTTGGAAGTGTTGGACTCGAGTTTCTCTTCCAGCTATATTACTACTTCCTATGTCACTTTAACCAAGTAATTTTCATTTTCTGGGTCTCAGGATGACAACTGAACTAGAGTGATCTCTAAGGTAACTTGTTCTTCAGAAATTCAAGGGTTTGAAAAATTTAGTAAACAGAAAGACTTAGCTTTGAAAAGATAAAGTAGTTTATCTGGGGATAAATGTGAGACTTTTGTCTTAATCTATTTTCTAACCAAATCAGAGTAGTCTTTCTCATTATATCACCGAAGTAACAAGTGACTCTATTGTCATCTTTGTATTTTGGCACCTCTGAATATTTGTTCATTTTCCAGATACATTATTTGTCCAGAAGTAAAAATAATGGGATGGAGCCTAAGTCTGTGAGCAGAAGACAAGAGAAAAAAAGGACATTCAGTGCCCTAAAGTTGAGCTTCCCATGTAGTAGAGATCGCATAGTGGCACTCTGCATTTCAATTTTGAGTCAATAAATAGCTCTTGGTTTGCTTTAAAGAGCTGTTCTTAATGGTATCTTTTACAGTCATAAGATAAATTTTTCATTATTTTAATCAGTCATTTGTAATCAGAAATTATACTTACATGCCAGAGTTTTAAGTGTATGCTTAGTTTGTGTTTATTTAATGTTACCAAAAATTGATTTTTTAAAAAATATATGTGTATATATATATATACATATATAATTGTTCTACTTAAGGGTATGATGGAAATGGAGATTATTTAAAAAGACATATATATATATACATATTTAACACATATATGCATATGTTGTGTATATATATATATATATATATATATATATATATATATATATATATATACACACACACAAGTCCACCATAATGCTTTCCCTAGATCAAATGTGTTTATCCCTTAATGGTATTTGGAAAAAATGCCTGCATAAATAAAACTATTGGTATTTGTTTAAAGTATATATTAACTAACATGCAATAATTATAATAAATAATAATAACTAACATTTCTCTGAATGCTATTTTCTTTTATCTGCAATGATTCTTAAATAACAGATTTTAAAAACATGACCATATAAAACTATAATTTTCCTTAAAAAAAAAAACAAACCAACATTGGAAACAAAAGCTTGTGTGATATGTATTTGTGTGTGTGTGTATGTTATTTTTTTTCTCTAGAGGACTAAATAAGGGTGGAAATGATGTTGTCAAATTATATTATCTTTAAGACTGTGGTTGAATTTCCAATGACTGCCAAAGCTCAGCAGCAGACATGGTAACTGTGTTTGACATTCTCTTGGACTCAGATAAGTTAAATTGGCATAGGCTGCATACAAGTGCTGTGTAATATTTTAAAAGAGTTAGGTGAACAATTCATATCTGTTGAGCATACATCATTGTCTAAATATTAGAGATAGAAAACTTTTATTTTGTTAAATTTGAGAGCATTTGATGGGAATGCATTTCAAATTTAAACCAAACTTAATCTTGTGTGAATTTTTTTTTCCTAAAATTTTTTCAAGTTTAAAACCACACATTTCTGTGACTTTGATGGTCTTGAAAAACATTTCCAATAATGTGTTGATAGGCATTATGAAAATTGATCAAGTATATATGGTATAAATTGGCCCACACAATCCAAATAAAGCTTACAATTCAAAGTGTTTGGGATACAATCACCTGGATCTGAATCAAAATTAACTAAATTTTGAAATTATAATAATAGAGGAAATGGATGGAGGTAAAACAGGAAGTAAAGTAAAGTTCGGTTTGTAGACAATAGTTCCAAGATTTGATCTTGGACAAATAATGTGGCTTGACCATGGTACTGAGAAGGAAAAAAAGGATTGGGTTGAATTGTACTTGGAAAATTGGAGAGTGGCTTCAAAAGTCTCAAATTGCTTGATATTAGGAAAAAAATCCAATGATTTGAAATATTTTCTTTGTGAGTCTATACGGGTACAAAAAATACAACCCTATATCAGAAGAATTTAAATTACAAATAATACAAAGGGCAATGGAGAGATATGTAGAAGTTCAAACCTACTGAACTGTTTTCACTGATCTACATATGAAAAATGCTATGAAAAAGATAGCCAGAGAGAGACTATCTTGGAAGAAAAATAGAGATGACCAATGGACAGACTAAGGAGTAACTGGAACTTCTGAAGTTTTAAAGGAATAGAAGACATTTTGGCAGAATAGGTCCTTTCTGAATGATTCATGGACAAATATGTATAGACATTACCTAGAAGTAAGCATGAAGGAGTGAATACTAATAAAATCTTGTACATATCAAACCACTAGAGTTATTTATTAGAGAAAATATGACGTTCATGTTTGAGAAGCATACAATTATTTAATTTTCACCTCAACTATGTCCTCCTTTTCTAATTTAACAATAAAATTATTATTCACCACTTGTATAGAAAGGAAGAGTAATAGACATTTTAAATTACTTTTCATCATAAGATGTATGTACAATTTTTAAGGTTGTTCAATTTCATCTTCTGTTTAGAGAAAAAATATATTAAAATATATGAACACATATCACATAAGAGTTTATATTTAACTGGATTTTTTCATATTGCTTTCTGTTCATTTATTTAATGGGAAGCTTATAGAACAAAATAGAAGTTATTTGACTTACAAGTTTAAATTTTATAAACATACATATTCAAGTAGGTAATGCTAGAATCAGGCATTTTAAAAATTAGGTTCATGTGTGAGAAAGAAGCTTAGAGTCATTAAAAGAACTTTGAGCTTCTTAAAGGGAATCCAACCCATTCTTTTTCTCATCATCCATTTGCAATGTCTGTCTCAAATATGTGTGCATACATATATATGTATACATATATATATATATATATATATATATACATATATATACTAATTGGTGAGCTTAATAATTTATATATATATGGAGACATAATTATTTATTCACTTTTTTTTCTATGTGGATGGCTAGATGGAATGATGAATAGATGGATGGATGGAAAAAGATTTATCAACTGCTTACCATATTGCCAATCATTGTACTAAGCAGTAAGGATAAAAAGAGAAAAGTAAGACAGTCCTTAGCTCACATTTCAATCCAGATAGAGAACTCATGTGTGAAGGTTCGGTTTTAGAATTACTAAAAAGATGTGGTGGTCCATGAGTGTAGTAAGGTGAGTGAATGAAAAGCCTGCAAAATATTATAAATGAGGAATTATACAGAAGTTGTGGAAAGGCAGTCATAAAAGGAAAGAATGATAATGAAAATTGAAGGTCCACTAACATAGCAAGAGTAAAGTACAATTAAGTTCTTATTCTGTACTGTTTAGGAAACATGAAAAAGGTCAGGTGACAAATTTATGGGAACTCATGAAAAACATAATGGAGTAGAATAAGCCTTTTTTAAAGTCACAAATATGTGCCAGGCATTGTGCTAAGTGCCATACAAAGATCTCATTTGATTCTTAATAAACAAGAATCACACAAATTGAGCAGGTATGAATTAGTTGTGACATCTATCAGTAGAAGAGATCTCCACATTAATGCGATCACAAAAAACACAGAAGAACTGTAAAATAAGACTGATTATACTTTCCTAGCTATATTTAATTTTTTTAGAACTGAACTAAATTGTTAGATCTAAAAACATTTCCCCCACCATGCACTTTTCCATATGAAGTCAAAGAAAGTCATTAAGACTAAATAAGAGCCAACTCTTTTGTTTGAAAAAAAATCTTTTGTTTCATTAATTAGGCAAAAATAAATATTTTGAAACCAATGTAGACACAAAAATGAAAAACAAGATCTGACAGTATATCGTCAAAATACCTCATCAAGATATTTTTACTTCGAAATGTTATATTCCTTTCCAAGTCAATGGCCATCTAATGTGCTGCACAAACATTTTTTGCATCCAAACAACAAATACAGATAAGTCTTAAAAAAAAAACTACTTTGATACCTCCTTTTTTGGAGGGGAAGGGCCAGAGATTTGGACTTGTGAGTTCATCAGAATGGGGGATTCCTGGTATAAAAACTCCCTTCACTGATGCATATCAGCAACTCCATTGTAACTTTTTAGTCATGAAGAATTACCAGGATACTGAGGTTAATAACTTATCAGTGACAAAACAACACTGGAGGGAGAGCTGAGGAGGGAAGGAGAGAATGAAAAAAGAAGGGAAAGACAGAGACAGAGAGAGAACTAGAATGCAGATGTTCCTAAATTCAAAATAAATTCTATAGTCACCTTTCTTCTCTGGATAATACATAACATCATGGACTTCAGGCTAGAAAGGGCCTAAGAAATCATCTGGTCTAAACCTCTCATTTTGCATACAGAGAAAGTGAGGCCCGGAGACACCAGAGATTTTACTAAATTCATAAAGGGATAAAGAGGAAGAGCAAGTATTCCAACTCACATCCTGTGTCTCTCACTTCAGTACTCCAAGTTCAAGGGTCTTCCCACTGCCAATAATATTTTTGAATCAAGTATAATGATAGTGAATGACTCTAAGCTCAATTTCCAGCCTTCTGTGTTCATCACTGTCAAATATTCTCTACATGAACAGAAAGTGTTTTTCCTGTGAAGTTAAATAAAAATGTGCAAAAAGGAGCAGAGGAACCAACAAATAAATTAAAATACTATAGCAACTCATTCCCTTCTTACTCATCCCAGACTCACTTTTAGCAAGGTTCTTAACTAAGTTTTCATCCTATTTCTACATCTGCTCTCAGGTATATTTCTGATCATGAATGTGGCATGGGAAGTATGGCTATTAGCAGGTCTGGGTTCAAATCTCAATCTTTATTTTGCAATCTTTGTTCCACTTACACATAAAAATCAACTCAGCTTATGTTTCAGCTGCGTTACCCTATGTTTAGAACTTTTAGAAGGTTGAAAAAGTAAATTAGACAGAGGGGTCAAATCACTGCAAATCTTTTCTTATTAAAGGCAAAAGAATTCTTCCAAAGCAACAGATACATACCCTTAATTTTGTAACATCACTTTTCTCTAAAGAAATTTTTTTTCTTCTTTTCTTTCTTTCTTGTGTAGCAGTAGACTCCAAAGAAAAACCAATGCCTCCTCTTTTCCATGCTTAAATGGTATTAGACTTGGAATTAATTGGTCTGGCCTAAATTCTAAGCTCTCTCACTTACTATCCATGGGGGGAAAAAATGACAATTTCTCTGAGTCTTATCTATATAATAGGAGTAGATGTATCTTAATGATTTACCCCTCACAAGAACATTGTGAGGATAGAATGAGGTAAATATATAAGATAATTTAAAATAACTCACCAAATAAATGTAAGCTACTCTCATCTTTTCCTTCACATAATACTTTTACTCTCTAATGCAATACCTTATATATAATAAACATTCAGATATTTGTGATAAATTGAAATAATTATTGACTGCTGCTGGTGCAATATAGATACAAAATAGATAAATAATAATGCCCAAAGATATATAAAAAAGTGGATGTCAAAAGCCTCCTTTGATTATGATTATATAATATTCTTTGATAGATGTAACAAAAAATAACTTCAGTAATTTTCTGACTTTCAACATCAAGGAAAATATAAAAAGGGAGACATTCACTCTCTGTAGATGATTGACAATGTCACAAAGAATGTCCTTTGGAAAGTCCAATAAAAAGTAATTCCCTATAAAGTAAGAGACTCCAGATAATCCTGCTTGCAAATAGAATTATGCTGATTGCCTCAAATTCTGGAATAGTATAAGACATCCACAATAAGATATAGGTTCATACAAAATAATATACAGTAGAAAAAATTAGTACATGAATACATATTGCCCAGATTATGGCATTCAGTTGGATAGACAGACCACTTAATTAATCCAATAGTATATAGATTTTAAGCAGTAACTACTCATGAACTGAAATGAATTCTGACTTCAATGGAAAGGAGTAGATAGATTGTATTTGACCAATCATGTCATTTTGTCAATGACTCCTAGTTGCTCCTAATTGCAAAACTTCATAATTTAAAAACCCATATTCTCTCTATGATGCTGCATATTTCTAAATCATGAAATATCATAATCTCAGGAAAACCCAGACCCATAGTAGGTGTTTAATAGGAAGTAGCATAATAAAAGCACTGATACACACGAGGATTGTATGTCAGGACATATATGACAAAAAAAAAAAAAAAAAAAGGAAGGAGGACAGCCAGTAATAAAATGCTAAATCGACAAACTGAGTATTATCCTAGTATCCATAAAATTAGAACCTGACCTAGAAGGGAATCCATTTATCTCTAACAACCAAGTACTATTAGAATCAGTCATGTTGCCTTACTTTAACTGTTTGAAGTTTTAATAGAATAGATGGAGTAAATGCACTTTTGAGAGTTTGTTTTTTTGCTTATAAGGGTAATAGCTTGTCTATTGTTTGTACCACCTTCAAAATTTAGAGAAAACTATAAATTGCTTGAAGAAGATTATCACCTTTCTCTATGTATATTTTTAAGCTAAATTATCATAAATTATATTTACAAAATGAATGTTCAATATAGACTACTGTCTATAAAACTAGTACTATGGCCTATTAAATAAATGTTATTTACACAATTGACCCAGCCTTTGAAAATGAGAAGCAATTCTGCTTTTAATAGCTTCTGAACAAATAAAAACACTTCTTTGAATAGTAAAAGATAAATGCTAACTCTAGTAACCATAAACATAGGCAAACAATCTGTTTCTTGTCTGAAATAAGGTTTCTTATCTATCTGTATTTGCCTTGTATATATTTTGTATTTTCAACTATGTCTCCTCTCCCTCAGACTGTGATCTCTTTGTGAATAAAACCTATCTTTGCATTTCTTTGTATTCTCAGCACTTAGCACTGTGCCTGCTTTTTGACTAACTGCCTGGCTGAAGAAGAAGGTATATGGAGAGCTAGATTGTTCCATTGTCACTTTTAATGGATTTCTGTTTCCATCTTTCTACATGAATGTCAAACATTTCCATGCCTCTGAATGATTATCTAACAATAAACAATTCCATAGGCATGTATATATATATATATATATATATATATATATATATATATATATATATATATATATATATATATATATACATGGATGTATATCTTTCTTAAAGGAATGTGTTTTTATTATAGATAATGCTTTTGTTATTGATGATGACAATGTACAGTTTTATATAGTAATTTAGCAACTCACTTCTCAGCTTATTATAGGGAAAAGAGTCATTCAGGCACTAAAGTCATCAAGTACTAACACATAATTTAAAGGGCACATCACATGGATAATATATGAACATCATTAAAAGAAATGTGAATATGTATCATGTCAGTCACAAGGATGATTTGACCTATAGAGGACTAAGTCACTGACAGACATGGGATGGGAGGAAGCATCCTCTCAGAAAGTGATTGAAATGGCTATGCTATTCATGGCTCCCTTCACTTTTTTTCAAAGTACGGAATATTAACTGGAGATTTTCTAAAGCAAAAATTTAGAAATTCATCTATTGTTAGAAAAAAAGATATAAATGAAATTTTTCATGAAGTGTAATGAGAGACTTCTTCTCAAATAACATAATTCTGAATCAGAATCAGCTGCATAGATCTGGCAAGCAATCTGAAACTTTAATTAAAACCTAAGATGATGTTGAGGGTGAAAGAGCTTTTTAGCAACCTTCAAGTTCAGAAGAAAGGACATCTCTTGGCAAAAGCCGGGCCAATAGGGCAAAATGATCTTTTGCATAAACAGTGATCTATTATACTTCAAAGACAAAGATGATAATACTGACCTACCATTGGCTGAGATGATATTCTGAAAAGCTTTTTTTTCTTGTAATTTCCATTCTTCCTCCCTTAGTGACATATATCTGAAAGATGACTGATTGAGATGAATAATATCATATGTGACCACGAAAAAGTGACTTGTTCATAGGGGCACCAAAGTGATAATAACTTTTCACTTTAACTCTATTCTCTAACAAAGCAAGAAAACTAGAATAATGTGTCCAAATCCTCCAATGAAGAAACAAGAATTTTAGAAGAATAGATTTGGAATTGGAAAACATTTACAAGTAGTCTGACAAACACTTGAATAAGAATTCCCTTAACAATATCCCTGCTATCCAGCCTTTCCTTGAAAGGTTTTGTATCCCTTATTTGAAAATTTCCAGTGAAATAGCAATTACTGCTTCTCTAGTCAGTCCACTTTACTTTTGAATAACTAGTTATTGTTAAGTTTCTCTTATGATTCTCTGTTTTCAATTTGGTCATCCATCAGAAGCAAATGTCTCTTTTTATATATGAGGAAACTGAGGCACAGGGAAGTTAGGTGCCTGGCCTAAAAGTAATAGAACCAAGGATTAAACCCAAACTCTTTGATTCCAAACCAGTATCCTTTCCACTTTACCATACTGTCTTCTCTTCAAAGAATTATTTAACTACTTTTTATAGGAAAATTATATTTTTCAATATTATTAGATATTATTCAGGGAACTGGAACAAAGTAGCTTAGCAAATAGTATATCCTGATGATCTAAAACATGCAAGTTCTTTCAAAAATTGAATAATTATTTCTTTCCAAAACAATGTAATTCAACTAAATACACATTAATTGATTTCCTATTCCTGCAGAATTCTTACTAAAGTTCTATTCTAATGTCATACTGTGGTCTGAAGAAAATCCTTTATGTTCTCAAAGTTTATTGCCAGTGGATATCAAATTCGTAATATATCACCAAGGGAAAAAAAAGTAAGGACCTAGAAAGTAATTGAATTTGTGTTGTGTAGATATATGCATGTATTAAGATATTATGCTAGATCTTTAAAAATGAGAGATGAAAATAGCTCAACACAACTCAGATTAGAAACTCCATAATGGCAGAGATACCACTCTGATGGCTGAAAATGAAGAGCTGTGGAACTGAACTGTGGTGCTAGAAAAGATTTTTCAGAATCCCTTGAGTAGCAAGGAAAACAAACCAGTCAGTTTAAAGAAATTAATACAGACTCTTCATTCAAAAGATAAATTATAGCTGAAGCTTAAATACTTTGGTCACAAAATGAGAAGAAAAGACTCACTGGAAAAGACCCTGAGAAAGTCAGCAAAAAACAAAAAACAAAAAAACATGCACAAGAATTGTTCTATGAATCAGTGTCCTGTATAACAAAGAAGAGACTGTCCAGAAGAGATAGACCGATCCTATAACAAGAAAGTTTATGTGCTCCACTGCTAAAAAACATAAAGTCAACAGAAAAGGGGAAAGGAAATTGAGTGGAAATGCTATAACGGATTTATGGGACAACTCAGATAAGAGTCAGGATGAGAAGGTGAGACTCCAGCGAGCAGAAGTAGGAGCAATAAAGAATGAGCTGCCTAGAAAGGTAGAGAGACTTTCTCTTTGCAAGTCTTTTATTGTTTATGATGGATAGGGAATTCTTTTTTTTTTTTTTTTTTTTTTTTTTAGGTACAAAGTGGATTAGGTGGCTAAAGACCAAAACTCTCTACTTCTGTGATGACATTATACATTCACTGAAATGCTGAAATATGTAAAAGAGATGAAAATCAGGTCTTATAACTGAAGACACCTCCCCCCACGCCATTCCCTTCCTTACCTGGGGAGAAAATAAAATTGGTTTACATAAAATGAACATAGGTAACTAAAGAGGTAGTAAATGATCATTTAGCTACTTTTAGCTCATCTCAGTATTAAACATTATTTATAAATGTGATTGCTGAACTGATGTGAATGATATATGAGGAATCATAGGAAGTAGGAAAAGTACAATTGTAACAGAAATGGACACATTCTGTCCCCATTTTTCAAAGGGGGGAAATGTATAGGCTGATGGGCTGGTTAATTCTTGGTAAAATAGTATTATAGTGAATTATTACAAGGACAGATTGTGAACACTTAGAAAGGGAAAAAGCAATGACTAAGAGATTATTATGGGATTATTAAGAATAATTAATTTTGAAGTAAACTAATTTCTTCTTTTGAGAGGGTTATTTAACTAAAATGAGGGCAAAAATATATAGAGTTTATCTAAGTTTCGGTGGGAGTTTTCCTAAAGTGAAATGGATTACCTCTAGAGATTCCTATGTCCCACTAATTACTCCAAAAAAATGTGGGAGGACCACTTGTTGAGGATATTATAAAGAAATTTTTGAGTAGGGCAAGAGTTGGAGTGGTTAATTTCAAAGATCTCTTCCAGGTTAGGTCAAAAATCTATCACTTTATAATGCCTTTGTAATCTCCAATGCTGACAATTGTCCTTTACCATAGTAGTATGAATAGCCAAAAGTTGTATAGTGCTTTAAAATTGCTAAACTACTTAATATACACAGTCTCACTTGATCCTCCCATCAACATTGCCATACTAACATGTTATTATTCTTTTTGTTTCAGAGAGATCAACAAAGTTCAGAAATATCTGTTGACTTCTCCAAGATCACAAGGCCACTAAATGGCAAAAAGAAGACTAAATCTGAAGCATTCTGACTCCTGGCCCAAATCTGTAACTGTTGCACACTTTTCACTAGTTTCTTAAAGAGTGAGCTTAGCAGTTGGGTGGTGCAGAATACCAGCTCTGGAGTAAAGAAGGCCTGAGTAAAAATCTGGTCCAGACACTTAATACTTCCTCGCTATGTGACCCTGAACAAGACCCTAACCCAATCACCTGCAAAAAGAAAGAAAGAGTCAAATAAAGAAGAATGAGCTAAACTCTTTTAAAAGTTTATTTCCTTGAATTACTATGAAACTTATATCACAATACAGCCAAATAAACAATTTTATATTTTTTATATCCACTTACAAAGCACTTCCTCTACAAATCTGGTCTGCACCTTTCTATTAATTGTATGGATTCCTATTTATTTCCAAATTTTTGAAGATTTTTTAAATCTTTAATTTATTGAAAATTCAAAATACTTCACAACAAAATATTGTTTTATTCTTTATGTTTATGATTTAAAAGTTAGGTTATAACTGTGTGGCATATTTGAACACAGAAAAGGGGGAAGGAAATTGAGTGGACATCCTATAAATGATTTATGGGACAACTTGGATAATAGTCAGGATGCTCCAGAGAACAGAAGTAGGAGCAATAGGAGGAAGTTACATCAAAAAAAAAAAAAATAGAATAGGCTGCCTAGAAAAGTAGGGAGACTTTCCCTTTGGAAGTCTTTAACTAAAAGCTGAATGATCATTTCCATCTCAGTGTATGATCATTTACATCACTTGCTTGGATGAATGTCTTTAAATGAATAATCATCATATCTTTATATTAAACCCAGGGAATAAACATTGTATTCAGAATTCCATTATTACAGTAATTTTAAGGACACCATTCAACATTGCATTCTCTGCTATAGAATGACATTCATCATTATCGACATTTATTAAGCACATCTGCTTTGCTAGGTACAGTGTGCTAACTTAATAAGATGGAAATCTATAATGTCATATAACATCTACATTTGATTTATGTTCCCCAAAGAAGCATATGATTCTCTTCCAAGATAATAAATTTCACATATTAAAACAGACTTTAGTTTTCATTGTGATATATACCCAATATTTTAAGATATAAGAGAAATACAATTGAATATAAAATGCAAATACACGTGTAAATGTTCCTAAAAATAATGTATTACCTATTTAAAAGAAAAAGTAACTATTTAATAGCAGAAGTTTAAATTCTAGGATTCAGAATCAAATGTTTAGAGTTTCCTTAGCCTTTCATTAACTGAAACAAATAAATCTCTAGTATAAATATTCTTATACTAGGAAACTCCACTCAATCAAGGAATTCAGGGGATTTATGAACTTAGATGGTAAAAATACATCTTTATTCTCAATTGCCTCTAACTAAAAAGCAAAATTTCCTTCAATTAAGTATATAGAAAGAAAACTTTTTTTGGGGGGGGAGACAGGTATACAGGTATATAAGTTGTTTAGCAGGTGAAAACAAAGGAGTCTATGACAAGAAAATATTAAAATTTTTACTCTAGTAGGAAATGATGATGCTTGAGAAGAGGGCTATGGATAAGAGATACAAGAATCTTAGCAGTTTTTATGTGTGGCAAGCTGCATTATTCACTTATTCAAGCGAGTCATTGATCTAGGAGACCTTGATATGGTTCTATGGAAGTTGCTACCTGGATGGGAAGCAGACAAGACAATACTGGAGAAAAGATCTAGGATCCAGGAATGATATAGCAAGGTATCACTTTTAGGCCAACATTAGATTTCTGAGTAGGGTTTTGGTAGAGACTCTTACACAGAAAAGGCATTTAATGTTTTATTAAAACTGAATCATTTCCTAAACCATAGTTCCTACCAAACTGAAATAACTTTGAATGTAGGTTTAGTTTTCAGACCTCAGATAGAGTCAATAGAATAAACAGTATGAGACTTCAGGAAAGCTTTTGATATAATAATGCTAGAATTAAAATCAGAAGATAACTGAATTCAAATTTTCTGATGATTCCAAACTAAGGGAATGATGGCAAATTACTTAATCTCTTTGAACTCACATTCTTAACTGTAAAATGGGGATAACTATTTCCATTCTATCTAACACATAGGATTATTATGAAGATTAAATAGAATGTCTACAAATGGCATCACATCTGTACCAAGAAAAACTAGTCTGACTCTTCTCAAGCCACATGTCATGTACATAAGCTGAAAACAGCAAAATCACCACCTAGCATACAAGCTCATATCCAAGCACTATATAAACATCTAAATGAAAACAAAATCAATTCATCCAGATGTTTTAACTACATGATGCCAGACTTTTCTTTTGTGGAGCTCTGTGGAAATAGCTGATGTGGGAAGAAAACCCTTTTTGATTATATATAGGCAAGACAGCTGAACAGCTAACTAATTTTTTTTTTTTTTACTTCCTATCAGAATGTTTGGGCATCATGTAAATAAAACTTATCTGTGCACTTAGACTGTGAAATATAGCAGGAAGAATGTTAGTAAATCTTTTTAGCAATATGTGCACAGTCAAAATAGCTAATATTTATATAGTACTTTAAGGTTTGCAAAGTACATTACACTCATTATCTCACTTGGCCGTCACAACAATCTTGTGAGGTAGGTGCTACTATTACCCCCATTTTATAGACTAGTGAACTGGGACTAAGATAAATTAAGCAATTTCCTTTTAAGAAGTAGTATTAGTGGTAGTAGGAGTAGTAGTAGTAGTAGTAGTAGTAGTAGTAGTAGTAGTAGTAAACCTCTATAAGGTTTGTAAAGCGCGCGTGTGTGTGTGTGTGTGTGTGTGTGTTCTCATTTGATCCTCACAATAGCTCTATGAGGTAGGTGATTATTTCCATTTTAAACACGAGAAAAACTAAGTTCCTACCAAACTGAAATAACTTTGAATGTAGGTTTAGTTTTCAGACCTCAGATAGAGTCAATAGAATAAACAATATGAGACTTCAAGAAAGCTTTTGATATAATAATGCTAGAATTAAAACTGCAGTATCATATAGTTACTAAATGGTTTAAGAGGAATCAGAATTTAGATCTTCCCTAACTTCAAGTTCAGACACCATTACACCACATATATACATACATTAAGAAATGCATTATCTGAACATCATCTTTGAATAGGGCCAACAATATGCATATTTTTAATTTGCTTGGCCATATGCACATGTGATTCAGTAAAAATACCCATCTAAACATGACTATTAAACAACTTGCCGTTTTTTAAATGAAAAGAGACTGAACTTATGCAATTGTCAAATATACAATTGCATTAGACAATGTTTAAAATCATCACTATCCAGATATATATATCATGTCTCCATTATATTTTATAAGTCCTTGATCACTTCTGTTAAATTTAGAATCCACAGTTCTGAGTACAGGGTTTAACTGGGAGCGGTAAAAATTAACACAGCTAACCCCAGGGCCTCTGAAAAAAGAACCACCAGATAATAAAGCAATAAGCAGAGAGGAGAATAATAGAAAAAAGGCTTACCAGGAACTAAAGCAAGGAAAAGAAGAGGAGGTGATGACTGAATCTATTTGTGGTCTAGTTTATTTTGGAAGTTCTTCTTCATGTTCCACTGGAAGGCACAGTCCTGTTGCGTTGCTACAGCTGAGATTAAGTTAGGTTTTCCATCAAAACCTCTTCCTTGGTTGCTTTAATATCTAGATGGTTTCAATTTCAATTTAAATACTGAACAAGTTTGCTGAGATTTATTTTAAAGAAGAAGATGGCTTAAATTCACTAAGGGGAAATTACTGGTTAGCATGCAAATAGCATGTATAGCATGCAAAGTTTAACTTTATTTTTCTTTTTTAAATATCTAAACAGATTCTCTCAGTTTATGCATCTCTACTTCTCTCTCTCCTTCCCTCCTTCCCTTACTCTCCTTGTCTTGCTCCTTCTACTTCTCTGTCTTTTTCCTTCCTTTCTTCCCTTTCTCCTCCATTTTTCTTTTTCTCCATTGGCCCTGTCTTTCTCACTCTTACTCTCTCATATTGGGAGCTCATAATAAGGAACTATCTCTTTCACTGCAACTTTAGCACCTCCTTTTCACATTATGATCTTAAAAAACTTGTCTTCAGTATTCTCATATCAAAAATTAAGTACAAGTCAAGCATTTCACCATCTGCCTAAGAATTCCTGGTTGTTCTGTTAAGAAGTGATGAAACCCTTTACAATTTAGTGTCTCACACAAGGGATCTTTTTTTTTTTTTTTATTAGGAGTAGCTTCACCACATACACTCTTAAAATGGATTTATTTCTATTTTAATAAGTATATTTTAAAAAGGAAAAGGCTTAGGTTTGCAGATAAAATAATTACACTGGCCTAGGCACTCTATATCATTAATGAAAAGAAAAGGTTTAAACAATACTATATGATGATCAATTCTGATGGACGTGGTCCTCTTCAACAATGAGATGAACCAAATCAGTTTCAATAGAGCAGTAGCGAACTGACCCAGCTACACCCAGCAAAAGAACTCTGGGAGTTAACTATGAGCCACTACATAGAATTCCCAATCCCTCTATTTTTGTCCGTCCACATTTTGGATTTCTTTCACAGGCTAATTTGTACATCAAAACAACTGTTTGGACATGTATATATATATATTGTATTTAATTTAAACTTGAACATATTTAACATGCATTGGTCAACCTGCCATCTGGGGGAGGAAGTGGGGGGAAGGAGGGGAAAAATTAGAATAAAAGGTTTGGCAATTGTCAAAATTAAAGTAAATTAAATTAAAATAATAAAAAAAAGGTTTAAATAAGTCATTCCATACTCCATAAGTACAGAAAAATATGAGAACTGACCATGAAATTATCTGAGTACTTCATTCACTACTACAGCCTAACAAAATGTAACCACTTAGTGAGCTAAGTATAACAAGCCTCCCTAAAACAAGAAATACATAGATACCTGTTATTCCGCAAGAACCCTATTTCAGAGCCTTCTTTTTTCTGATAATGATAGCAAACATCAAGATAAAGAGGGCAGAAAAACCATGAGAGAGCATTATATAATAGCAATATTATTCAATCATCACAAGTGATTCTCTTTCCACTATACAAAAGGAAAGTAAAAATTTTATTCCCTATAAAACCAAAGAAAATACTTTCTATTTATAATGATCACATAATAGAGAAGGGATGGGAAGGGAGAAAATAGAGAAGAAAGACAAACATATACTTCCATGTAAACCATGGAATTAGCTGTTTGGTTTGGTTTGGTTTTATGAAGCCTGAAATCTCTGAGAAAAGACAGATAAATGTCTATTTCCAATATCAGAGAGTGTTTAAATTATGCCTTGATCCCCTGAATCATTTTATGGTGTTCAAGAAAACTTACCTCTTAGCTGAAAGTCAGAATTGCTTCTCCCCACCAAATTATAAGATTTTACTAGTTAGCTAGCAGGTAGGCATAGGATGTGACAGTTTCTAAATAATTTTTTTTTACATTATTTATTCTAAATTATATTATTCCATAGCCAATTATGTTTAATTTCAGACAATTAGAGAAGCAGCTACCCTAACGGACTTCAAGAAGCTGCCAAAATGATAATCCCAAAGTACAGACTTGACCTGTTATCTCCCTAATCAATAAACTCTGGGATCTCCCACTTATTTCTATAATCAAATATAGTCTCAATTTTGTACTGAAAGCCCTTCACAACCAGACTCCAACTGACCTTTCCAAGCACTCTATTATCCAGCCAAACTGGCTTTCTTGTTGATGAGTTGAGACTACACATAGTAGTCTTACCTCTTCTCTTATACAACTTGTCTCTCATGTCTGGAAGGTACTGTCTCCCTCTCCCTTCAACTTGACCTCTCAGAGTTAATTATCTTCAAAGTGCAGATCAAATGCCACTTTCAGGCCTTTCCTCATTTCTTCCTCACCCACAAGTTGCCCCCCCCCCCCAACAGCTTGTACCTTTCCTCCTTTACAAGTAGACAGATTATAGATCTATTTCATTTGACTGTGCTCCTAGAAACTAGTATAGTATAGTGCTTGGCACTTTATAGCATTTAATAAATACTTTATGATTGAAAGAATGATAAAATATTAATTTAAATTTTACTTTTGGCTCAGCACTTTCAAAAATTCCAATTCGTCAAAAAAAAAAAAAAAAGGTTACATTTCTACTATATTCAGAGCAATATGGAAAGAAGGCAATAGAGGAGGGAAAAATCAGATTTAAGAAAAATCAATCAACAAACATTTATTAAATACCTATTAGATGCTAAACCCTGAATTAAGTTCTAAGATTACAAAGAAAAATATGAAACGACCCCTGACCCTCAAAATTTACATTCATTCTACAGGGAAAAAGAACATACTTATAAGTATATATGAAAATAAATATATGTTAATTTTGATAGGGAAGCACAAGTAGCTATGTAGATCAGGAAAGCTTCATGGAAAAATTGTTACTTTAGCTGGGCTTTGAAGAAAACAAGAGTCCCAGATGAAAGCAATAAATCACAGGCTGGGGGGAACAGCCTGTTCAAAGGCCTGGCTGGAGAGGAAGGCGAAGCCCCAAGATTACAGCCTACTATTGATTACTAGGAGAAATGTATTGTAGATATAAAAATGTATTGTAACTACTTATTCTTTGCTTTGGTGGTTAAGATCAAGCCATGGACCCATATTCTACAGGAAGGTTCTTTTTGTCCATAGAAGCATTAAGGCCACTTAAGGGCACAGAAACTGATAAAACTGGATTTCCTTACTTAATGTCATTAAATTTATACTTGCCTCATTTTCTTCAACTGTAAAAAGGGGATAATAAAGGACCTAATTCCCAAGGTTTCTGTGATAATATTTAAAAAGCACCTATGTAAAGCACAATGCCTAACACATAGGTGTCATTTTCCTTTTGTTCTCCAAAATAACCATGACAAAGGAAGGTTATTCCATGACATGCAAGTGAATTGGATTTAAGGAGGGAGGGCTATGCAAAGTCACCTGCCTCATTTTCTCCTCCAGAGTCGTCTGGGCCAATAGTAAGATACAGATCAGGAGGATTCGAGATGGCCCCAGATGCAGTGGGAGGCTAAGGCCTTTTTAAGCTAAGGTCTTTAACAGGTCTCAGTTTGACTGAGGCATCCCCTGCCCCCCAAATCAGTGATTGAGGCTAGGTAAGAAATAAAGCAGAGAATGGCCTCTTTTACATAACCAAAAAAAAAAAAAAAAAAAAAAAATCAGTCTGAGAGAGGAAGAGCCTCCGGGTTTCTTGCCCAAACTGAAACAATGCCCTTTATATTCACTCTGAGCCAATCAGGATCCAAACAATAATTAAGTGGGACTTGTCTTGGGATCTAATGTTGGCCAACCAATAAAAGCCAGAATGATTTGGGTTTAAGGCGTGGTGGACATAAGAAATCTAGCTGTAAATCCCAAGATACCTTGAGAGGTTTCAGCAATCAAAATTTATACTCCTTTGGGCAGAGCACCTGCCATAAGAATATGATATCCTCTGGGAAGGGAAGAGAAAGGAAAAAAGAAAAGAGAGAAAAAGAAAGAAGCCATGTTTCTCAACTGCCCAGTTCCAGTTGGCTCTGCAGTAGGATAGCTCCTATTACTAATCACAGAGGTCAGAGGTTGTTTGTCATTCGTTCTCAAAGAGAAGCGTGGCATAAGGGAGGTGGTGCCATGACATGTAAGTAAATTGGATTTAAGTGGGAAAGGTTGTGCAGAGACACCAATCTCACTTTCTTCTCCAGAACTATCTAGGTAGATAAGTATGCCTGGAAATGATGCTCCTATAACTATATTTTAAATCCCAGCTAGCTGTTTTGCCCAATAATGCTATACTGATCATGGCTAGAGAAACAACTGGAGTCCAGCCAAATCAATGTAAATCCATCATCCTTTCTTTATTGAAAATACAACTCAAAGTTTATATCTGACAGATAGTAAATGAACAATATCATTCATTCATACATCAAACATTTATTTACCCAATATGATTTACTGTTCCAAGTAAATCAAAGAAGGGAGGAGAGGTGCTGGGAACTTACAGGAACAATCTTTGCTCTAACTGCAACACTGCCATAGGAACTAAGACCCATACAGAGGAGCAAATATAAGACAAACCAAGATATAGAAAAAACACACAAAAAGTATGATATATTATTAGATATTGAGACAAAGTTTCCATCCAATCCTTGTTTCTCTGGAAACAAGGAAGACTGGATACATTTGTAATGATTGAATATTTCTCAAAAAGCATAGAACATATTTGAAAAATCACAGCTTTTTTTTTTAAAGTCATGGGATTTAGAGTCATGATAGACTTATTAAAGCTCTTGGCCATCACCTTTATTTTATAGATGAAGAAACTGAAGTTTTGAGCAACAGTGATTTGACCCAAATCACAAAAGTAAAGAATTTCAGGAAAGATTTGAACATAGTCCTTCTAATTCCAGATTCAAAACTGTTCACTATTCACACTATCATTCATTTTCTTCTACAATCAGAATATTTCTGTAATGAAAATGATTATGGTGAGGATAAAAATTTCAAAGAAATTGCCTTCTGAATGGCATATGGCACAATTTTCACATTTCAAATGCCTTAAGATTTTCTGCCTGAGTTTATAGTCTTCTGTTAATATACAAAGTAACAGTCTCAAATGTTGTAATAAGTTTCACTGTGATGACAAGTTTCTTTTACACTTATCACACAGCATTAGAAGTAAGAATTAGATAAGTCATTTTTATTCAGCAAATCACATTCAGTAGTTACTAAAATCGGCTAGAGCATCTTTTCAAGTGTAATAACCAGGTAGTGTCAACCTTATCACCTACTATGTTGACCACATACTAACTTTTATTAAGATTACAAAATGAAAAAGGATTGTATATTATTAAATACATATTATTTTTCTAAAACAAAGAAAGGAGAGAAAGAAGAAAGCAAAAGGGGGGAAAGGAAAGAAAGAAAGAAGGAAGGAAGGAAGGAAGGAAGGAAGGAAGGAAGGAAGGAAGGAAGGAAGGAAGGAAGGAAGGAAGGAAGGAAGGAAGGAAGGAAGGAAGGGAGGCAGGGAGGGAGGGAGGGAGGGAGGGAGGGAGGGAGGAAGGAAGGAAGGAAGAATGGAAGGAAGGAAGGAAGGAAGGAAGAATGGAAGGAAGGAAGGAAGGAAGGAAGGAAGAATGGAAGGAAGGAAGGAAGGAAGGAAGGAAGAATGGAAGGAAGGAAGGAAGGAAGGAAGGAAGGAAGAATGGAAGGAAGGAAGGAAGGAAGGAAGAATGGAAGGAAGGAAGGAAGGAAGAATGGAAGGAAGAATGGAAGGAAGGAAGGAAGGAAGGAAGGAAGGAAGGAAGGAAGGAAGGAAGGAAGGAAGAATGGAAGGAAGGAAGGAAGGAAGAATGGAAGGAAGGAAGGAAGGTTGGAAGGAAGGAAGGAAGGAGGGAGGAAGGGAGGGAGAGAGGGAGAATGAGATAGGATGATCAAATGTTATACCATTTTCTAGAGTTTCTTCCCTTTATAATTTTTAAATTATACATGTTAGTGAGACTATCATTTCCCATTTTCAGTTTTGTGAGGATAAGGGTAATCCTAGCTTTGATAGCTTTCATGTTATAGCATAGTTCTTCACTCAAACACCAAAGAAAGAAGACTTGATTCAAAATACACAGATAGTCTCCAGTATTGTGAAGCACATTACAATAGCATCTTAGTGGAGTAAATAAAACAAGATTCATTTTGCTAACTGTGCATATATGTAAACTATATGAACTACAATTTTCTGAATTTCATTTCAATGATGAAATAATCCTCCTTAGCATATTCCTATTTTTATGTTTTATCTAGCCTATGGGAGTTCTCTACACTAAAAATTTGCATGTGGTACCCAATCATCCTAAGTTTCTTCTTTCACTTATAATTAGATAGCTGTACTAATGAGGTGAATTCAGCTGATCAGTTCAACATTTTTCCTCTAAAACTTTTTACCAAAGTTTATGTTAGATAGCAAAAGTAGCTAATCTAAGTGTTAGCTCTCTTCTGTCTCTTGCCTACCTTCTGGTAAAGGTGCTAATGAGCAATAAAACAGCTCCTAGGCTGTCAGCAGAAGAGAAAAGAAAACAATATAGAGATGGAATTAATTAATAGTCATAAAAACAGTCTCTGAAAAGTTAGAGTTTGAGTGTAACTTTAAAAATAGTCTAGATGTAATTTCATCTTATGTTAAAACTTGAATTTACATAATACTTTAAGTTTACAAAGCATTTTCCTCATAGCACCCCTCTATGAAGATACTATTAAGATAAAAAGATAAATAGCAATTTAATTAGTCATCTCAATGACAAGGAATAGAAGCAGAGACCTTACAAATAGCTGATAATCCTTATTGCAATATGTGATTTATATTTTTCAAGATCATTTCACTCATTCAAATTTAGCAAATATTTTTGAGTATCCACTAGGTGCAAAACACTGGATCAAGTGCTACTGAAGAGAGTGGAGAAAGTTACAAAGACGAAGGATATATAATTACCATGAATAAAATAATGTACAAAAATAATTGCAAATAAATGACCAGCTATGACTCCAATGAAGAATCAAACTTCCTACTTCCTGACAGAGAAGTGATGAACCCAATATAGGATATAATAGGATATAATTGATTTTCTTTAAATATGAGCAATATGAAAACTTATTGTTTCTTTTTAATTAAAGGGTAATAAGGAGATGGAGTACATGTGTACACACACACATGCACACAGTGAGAGACACAGACATTCACACACACACACACACACACACACACACACACACACAAAACATGGACTATAAGGATAGCATTAAAAGTTACATGGTATTTATTACAGGCTTTAAAAGAAAAGCAAGCTGTATATAATGAGATGTTCAATTTCATGTACAATTCTCTCCTTCTGTTCTACAGTGTATATATGGAAATGCTCGTTTCATTTGGTGTTTAAGCAGAATTTTAAAAATGAAATAAAGACATCATTTGATGCTTCTTAAGAATGACAGAAAGTAAATGAGTTCAAAAAAGGGAAAGAATGGGACTTCAACACATGAAAAGAGGAGAGAATTGGGTTTTTCTCCCCCCTAGGAATTAGGAAAAGCAAAATTAGAGATACAGAAAAAACTTGTCTACAAGAAATAGTCATACTCCATTTTACCTAATATATAGAATATGTATAGGGGAATAGAACAAAGCTTCTTAAACTGTGGGTTGTGACTCCATAGAGGGTCATGTAACTGAATGTGGGTGTTGTCAAATTGTGACTTGTTATCAAAATAAATGTTTAATTTGTATGCCTATTTTATATACCTAAATACTTGGGAGCACATAAAAATTTCTTGGCAAAAAAAGGGATTGTGAGTGGAAAAAGTTTAAGAAGTCCTAGTACAGAAGATAAAGTTGGACAGATAGACTGAGGTAAGAGTTATCTTAATGTATAATTTGAGCAAATATAAAACTAAATTTGCACTCCCTAAGTACACACCATGTTTAATTTGTGTTAAGGCCAAGTCACTCAGATTAATATGTCATGCAGAAAGAGTACTATGTCATATGGGCTTGGCCTGAGGGAGGAAAAGCCAAATCTGAATTTTCATGCAAGTAGTCCATTAAGATACAATAGGTTAGGCTCCTGGAAAAGGAAGTATTACTAAAATCATATAGGTCAAATACGTATCTCCCAAAAGAATGATTTTGTACTGGAAGGAAAGCAGGAAGGGATGTTTCTGCAATATTGACCCAAGGTTAACTCTTTGATATAAATAATAAATACAAACAAATTTTTTAATGAATTAGACATTATTTTGACTCCATCTGAAAGGCAGCATGGTATAGAAAAGAGAAAGAGAGACAGCCTTGGAGCCAACAATGAGTTGGGTGTACGTTCTACCTCTGAAATATACCAAAAATCATGTACCTTTTCTGGATTTCAGATTACTAAGAACTTATAGAAAAAATTATCTGAAGTAGAAGAAATAGTTTCATGGCCAGGGAGCTCCCTATAGAGATGAATTTGGAGATATAGAATAGTGTGATGTTTTCTGCAGTATTTATGAACAAAACATAGCAATACCCTAATTGATGTATCTAATTAGTTGATTTAAAATATTTTCAGGAAAGGAATTTGACTACGTGAGGAAACAGCTGGTGATTTACTTCCACAATTTTGCTATCACAAAGTCTGGGATCCCTAGCAAGGAGTTTAAGTTTATTCCAGGAGCTTCAAGGCTCAAACATTTTAAGAAGAAACATGTTCAGGGCAGAATGAGGCTACCTGGAAGGCTAGAAGGCAGAATAAATAATTCATCCAAAAGTCTCTATTTATAAAGGGCTTCCCAATCATATATCTCTTCATTTCCCACCTGCACTATTTTGGACTTAATTCCACTATATCCCTTTGTTTAGAACACCTTCTTTGCCTCCTACTTTTTAGCTTTCTTTTGTGTGTTACCTTCTTCCATTACATTGTGAGTTCTTTGAAAGCAGGGACTGACTTTTTGTATTTGTGTCTCCAGTGCTTAGCACAGTTACCCTTAGTTCACTGGAACATAGTAGGTGCTTAATAAGTGCTTATTGACTGTATGACCTCTCACCATCCAGACTTTCCCACATCTAAATGTCATGTCATATCTGACATGTCACCCAATGTCTGATTACTCTTCCCATTGCACAACTCCAATGATGTCACTTCTTTGCAAACAACATAAAGCAAAAACAAACAAAAAACTCTCCTGATATCAAAAAATTTCAGACTCCTTAGTCTGATATCAACACATTTCATAATCTGGTTCAATTTTTCCATTTTCACCTTTAATCTCTCACTGCCATATACTCCTATATGTAATCCATGCCTCAATCAAATTGGAACTTGTTTTTGCCCAGCACAATCCACACTTTCTTTTCTCTCTGGTTTTGATCACACCTGTGTCTCTAACTTAGAATGTTCTTCAGCTTATCTTCCTTAGCTGAAATGCTACCTATCACTCAAAGTCCAGCTCAAACATCTATGATTCCTTCCCCAATATTTCCAGTTCAAAGTTAGATTTAAAGGCCTTAAAGGATATTTAGTTTAATGTCTGAAGCTTTCCAATTATGTACACTTTCCAATTATACTAGCTGCAAACTTTTCTATTCTTAATCCATTCTATTCTTACTAAACAGCCTTATTGAATTGAGGTGGCTAAAAATATTTATAACTTGGTGGCCAAGTCTTAGAATGCCAACACAATTCTTTCCTAACACATCATATCTCATCTTGTTTTATAGATGTTATACTGTACATGTCTTACTGCCCCGACTAGACGGGTTCATTCATTTTTATATACCCCACATCAATTAACACAGTACCCTCCTTTCACATAGGAAACATTCATGAAGTGGTTTTTAATAATGTGCACTGAATGAATGAGTGAATGAATGCCTCTGACAAGGAATCATTTAGAATCAAATAGCTACAAATCAAGAACTTTATTTTTTACTGAACTTTTAACTGTAGATGATATTGCTTGGAGTCTAAAATAGAATTAGAATAAATTCTCCCAGAATCAGAGAGGCAGCTTGGTGTAATGGATAGAAAGTAGTGCTTGAAACCAGAAAGATCTGGATATATAGTAGCTGTGTGACTTTGAGCAATTACATGACTATTCAGTGCTCGGAAGCGACTAGACAAGACTAGTAGTGATAGACAAGATACTGATCTGGTTTGATAGACGGAGTTTCCTCATCTGAAAGTTTCTACTATGAAAATCTCAATTCCAGTTCCTATTCCTATCCCAGAAGTATGATAGATAGCTAGCAAACCAGCCCAACTTTAAATATAATCAAGTGTTAATTCAATTTCACCAATGTTGACATTATTTGCTAGATACAAGTGTACCTTAGTAAAGAGATTTTGGGGGAGAAGTTAGAATTTTGTCATAGCAACTTCCACATTTATATTTTATAAACTCAGGGCAAAATAGGTTACTGAACAAGTTGTTTTTGGAAAGGTCCCTTATTCAGAGCAGGTCAACCTATCTACTTCTGGAAAAATTGTAAATTGCAGGTTTATTACTAGCTGATAATTCATTATCTTTTAGATATGTGAAATGGGGAGGTGGGATAATATTACATTCCTCTCTCTCTGGGACCAAGCAAAACAATAGGTCTCTGATGAGAAGGCCACAAAATAGTCTGTGTGACTAGTTTTGGGATTCAACTTTCTGTGGTCAACAGGGTTAGACTTCCCTGGAGGGCTTATGGGTCTTGTTTTGTTTTTAAAGGACAGCTGCCACTCCAAATCACTATGATAACAGAAATACAATCCAAACAATTCTGAGATTTTACCCCAAAGGCAGCAAACTAGAAAAGATAACAGAAGAATTAGGGGCAAGAGCCATTTACTCCACAGCTAGAGAGGATATATAAAAACAAGTCCATTAACATATAGTTGGCAGAACTCGGAATTGCAATTTGAATTTAGGTGGCAAAAATATAGATAGCCTTTTAGACAAAAATCTCATTGTCAGACATATACCCCAAAGAAGTCAAAGATAGAAAGATTCCATGTAAACCAAAATATGCAGAGTACTTTTTGTAATAACAAAAGAGTAGAAATACATATAAATAAAAATAGAGTAACATGATCATCATCAGTTGGTGAATAGCTAAACAAATTGTTATACAAGAATGCAATGGTATATCCTGTAAAAATAATATATGTGAATAATTAGAGAAGCATGGAAAGACATATATATGATACAGAATGAAGCAAACAGAACCAGAAGACTAATATATAAAATGACTATAACAATGCAAATGGAAAGAACAAAAACAATATAAAACTGTCATGTGAGGGTTTTTTTTTTTTAGGTTCTTCAGAATTCAATGGCACTAGAAATTCCAGTTGAGAAGGTTCCTCTATTAAAACAGTCTTAGTAAAGTCTGTAACATATGTCTGAGTTTCCCTAGACTCAGAGAATTTAATTGCCTTGTCAAGAGTCACAAAACCAGAATTTAGCATAGATCTGATGCAAAAGCTACCTTTGTATTCACTATGCCAAGGTACCTACCTCTCACTGCTGTATAACCACAATGACCCAACGTGGCCCTGGAGAAGAGATGAGTAAACGTAACTTCTATCTCTTCTTTGATGAACTATGAGTATGGAGCATTGCATGTACTATCATTTTTTGTGTTGCTTACCTTGTCAATTTGCTTTTCACTCCTTTCATTTTTTATTTTTTGTAACAAAGAATGACTTACTAAGTAGGAGAGAGAGGGGTGAAGAGGAAAGGCGGAAGAGGAGAAAAAGGAAGGGAAAAGTAGTAGAGGGAGGGATGTTTTAAAAAATGGAGATTCAAAATAATGTTCTTTCTTCTTTCTTTCTTTCCCCTTCTCTCTCTCTCTCTCTTTCCTTTCCTTCTCCTCTTTTTCCTTTCCCTTTTCCTTTCTAGAAAAGGAGAGTACCCCCAGATCTGCTAAAGAATTATAAATAATTGTAAAAAATTGAAAATAAAGATGGCACCACTTTGCCTCATACCTTCAGGGGGCACTGTGGAGTCAGCAATACAAGCTGAAAAGAGAGAACTAGGTCAAATTTTGTGGGATATTAAGGAAAATCATATAGGACTTGCCCTTCTTATATTTGGGCTTTTCTCTCTTTTCTGGCAGGCAAATTAACAAGTAGTCACTCCTCTTGTCGTCTGTTCTTTAATTGTTATGTTAGAGGAAAACCCTCACTTTTTTCTGCTTAGTAAATGAGCATCTTCTTTACCTTAGCTCCATTCTTTCCCTTTTTTTTGCTCTGGATTGCTTCTTATTAAGGAATACCCAAAAGCCTAGGACAAAAAAGTGTTTTGTGATCTAATTCCATCTTATTTGCAGGAACTCTGCTGTGTTTATACTTTGAGATCATCATTAGCATTTATAAGGTGTTTTGTAAATATGAAAATAATATGTAAGTGTTAGTTATTATCATCATAAGTATTAAGAATTACAAAGTTCAATTTATAGAATTATTTCTTTGAATAATTTCATGTTCTATTATGCTTACAATATATCAATACTTCAATGACTTGATTTCACTGATATGGAAAATATCCTCTAATGATTCAGATAACATGACTTCTTTCCTCTATGACTCTTGTCCATCATCCTCTAAATCCTCTACAAAAAAATTCACTCAGTACCCTGAAGATTTTCTTCCAGGTTTCTTAATGTTAAGTGAACAACCCATGGGCTGTCTCTCTTTTAACCCTCACAATCAATTCAAGAACAACTCACCATCTTTTCCAATGATACAACTCTTTGATTGAATTGCTTATTCTGTTTCTTATTTTTGTCATTAGTAATACACAGCAGCTTATCAATCATACATATTTTCATCATCTTTTGGGTCACCAATAATTTTTATTCTTTAGTATTGTGATACATATAGGATCACAGGAAAAAAATACTGATGTTAAGAAAATGGGGTTTTTGTTTAAGGAAGCAGTTTTAAGTTGTATAAAATGTTGCATAATTTTCCAAATGATAACTTCTTTGTATTCAGTTCAGGGCCCAGCTCACTGTCCATCTACAATGTCTGCCCAAGATATAAAATATAGTGAAAATGATAAGTCAAATTATTAAGTTCATCCAGCCACATTATATATAGCCTGACAATAAGCACTCTTCATCTATCTGAATATTTCTATATTGACTGTTAGGTCAAATTCTTTTTGAGCTAGTAGAGATCTCACTTAAGAAGATCTGTAATGGTCTTGGGCTTGATATAATCAGAACAATGTTTTTTTGCAAACAGGAATATCTGCAGGACCTCATCCATTTGGATTATTCGCTAAACATACTTTAAAACATGAAACATCATTTGAAAGTATCAATCTTTTTGTTTTATGTATGCCTTCTTTGACATCAATAATTATCACCAAAGTTGTCTCTATTATTGCATCTAACAGAAAAACACCTTGTGGGAAGAGAATGTTATTTTACTAGATCACTTTTTAATAATCCATAAGCAATATACCAAGTAGTTTTTTATTTTCTGAACCTTTCAGTTAATTGGATGATCATAAAGAAGTAAGTGATTGCAGAAAATAATTTGTAAAATTCTTTCTTTATGTCTTCATATTTTCATCAAGGATGCCTTTGATATAAGAATAGTTTATATTCCTTAAGATTTTATAGAAAATAGATGTATGAGCTAATTTTTATTTATGTTGTTTTGATTGTCTGGTGGGGGGGGGGAGTCATTTTCATGACTTGAAATGAAAAGACTGTCTAAGTATTGCATTGATTTTCACTAAAGACATCAAAATAATTCTAAAGCACATTGGATACCTCTTCCCTGGAGGATTTATGGGAGAAACATGGACAAGAATCATTCAAGATGAGAAGGCATGAAGGGACTCAAATTTTTACTAATTCTCATATTATGGAATGTCCATAATAATGAATAAACAAATCCATTGAAGTACTAAAATACTGAATACTGCCCATAATTGTTTTCAAATATGTGGTATAATCTCCTCTTTCAGATACCTTGGAAATAAGTCCCTTAATGCCTTTAAAACTGTGTTGCCTCCAGCAAGGAATTCCTCTGTATGTACTTGGTCGGGTCCAGCTGTTTTTCTCCATCTTCATCTTTTTGGTGCCATTTCCATTTCCTCATATAGTACATCAGGGACTGAGATGTTAGAGTTCAAATGTGATGGTTCCACTGTCATCAATGAAAAAAAAGTTCGTTATAGAAATTCAGAAAGATCTTTCAATTTTTTCATCTGTTTGTTCTTCTCCTTCCAGTTTCTTATGTCAATACTCTAAAACTGACAGGGCTTCATGAGGCCTCATGCCAAACTTATTGATAGTTTTTTTTTATTAATTTTTATTTTGAACTTTTAAAATGGCAAATAGAATTTGCATAAATATTTGCATATTTAGCAGAATAGGGAATTTTACATGAAACTTCAGGTTTGAACTATATACAATATTCATGTCAAAACTTTTGGGAAACTTATTTTTTCAAAGAACTTATATTCTATCATTAAATACCCATCTCCCATTCAATCAGTTTCCTATTTACTGAGAGGAATTTAGCCTGCCATTACATACAATTAGTTGTGTAATTTAAACAATTTTGAGTATTACTGGCTACAAGTGTAGTCAAGTGACTACAAAAATCTGCTTCTAGACTTATGTTTAAGATATTTCTGATAAAAATATAACTTCAATTTTTAATACTAATACTTGTTATACAATATGTGACTAATATGGTTATATGGAACCACTAAGGTACTTATATAGTAATGCTTTTAATATAACATATAACTAAGATAGTTATATATAACAATTATATATAATGGTTGACTAAAAACTATTTTGATCCCTACTTATTTCAATAGTCCACTGAATGGTCAGATTCATCTAAAAGTGAATCCATATATATATATAGGACAAGCTTAGTGACCCATTTAATAGTTCCTTATATTGACATGGACTAAATCTTCAATGAGAGGAAGCTTCAGAAATATTACCAGTAATAGGTACCTCTTTGTCCTTTAGCTTAAAGAAATATATCAGAGAATGTGAGCAAAATAAATAAAAACTCCATACAACTTTTTTAGTGAGAGAGAGGAGAGGCAAAATTTAAGTGGTCATAAAATATTGTAAGTAGGTCAATGAGCACACACAAAAGTAGGGATCCTGTCATTCACTATTAAATTTATAAGTCTATATATTACATTGTAAATTTATAAGTATGCATGACATATTAACAAAAGAAATAGAGTTCATAGACCAATATGTCAAAAATTGTTCTCTTGACAACTTGTTAGTTGTGTATATGTGTGTGTGTATTTAAAGGAAAGGATGGGAGGAGCTAAAATAGTATTCCATAATAGAATGACCTCAGAGGCAGTGCAAGATACATTTTCACTAAAAAACACACCACATACTCATCCATGATCTCTGTAGACAGAGGATGAGAAATTGCAGAAAGCAAAGATCATCTAAAATGAAATTAAGAAGCCTGCTTTACAAAGAAGTTAGTAGGTGGATTCATCTAAACCACATTATTTACATCTTCCAAACCCTATCATTTTATTCAATGGCTAAAATTTCACTCATGTCACAAGCTCTTCCCTAACTCCTCCCCCACCACACACTGTGACTCCCTTCAAAACTGTCACATTAGGGGAAAGAAGGAGGAAAAGGCTATTATTTTGATGTCTCACAGGAAAAAATATAGCCCCATATCAGCTTCTAAATTGGAATCTATTGGGCATAACTTTAAGATAAAATGTTTTAAAAGAAAGGAAGAAAAAAGGACTTCATATGGCTTTCTGTGACACTAAAGTGGAACAGGTCAGGCTTCATTTTTCCTTCTGTTCCCAACACCAGCTCAATAGGTTAAGTCAGTCAGCACTTTGCCTAGCTTAAGTGCTGAATGCCTTACCAAAATGTTGAATAGGTTAAGTGTTTAAATTAAATTGTCTATTTAAAAATTCCTTGAACAGCACCTTGAGTTCTTCAAAGAATGTACACTGTGTAAATGAGTAAATATTTTTTTAAAAAAAAACATCATTCTTTTCAAAGTCAATAGTGTTAATGGTGTCAGCTTGTATTGGTAAAAAAAAAAAAATACTAGAGTTGCATGCATGTCTAGTAGTTCCTGACAATAAACTATCTTGGTGAGGCAATAGTAACTATATAAATGAACATATAACCATGTTTTTTAAGAGTATCTTAATAGTTAAAATAGATTTCATGATTTGTTTTTCTTTGTATATAACTCTACTATGTTACTTTATTCTGTTTAGTCACTCTCTATGATTACCTAAAAACTATATTTGCAAGACTATCTCTGGTCTTCTTAAATAAGATTGAACTACAACCTTTTTGACCCTATTTTAAAATACTAAACATAGTCATTTCATAAGCACAAAATTTTATGAAATAGACCTATTAAACCATATTATCCTAGTTTTAAACTGAATCTTACTAAGGTTGATTCAATCAAAACTGATAGGGTATATGGTATTATAGGTTTTGTTCCCCTGAGACCCCATTATTTTTCCCTACGAGCTTTCCATCTCACTGGTTCTGCCTTCAGGATTTGTTGTCATCTATTTCTGTAACATTCTGAAGTACCCTAGTCCTCAGATGACCTATAGAGGGAACAATAATGCAGTTTCCTTTTTCTCACCCCTCCCCAGTCCCTGATAATGGCACATCAATAATTTTAATAGTTTTAAAAGGAATTTATTAACAGCAAATCCACTACAGAGTAAATCATGAATGATGATGATGATGTTGGCTATGGGAAGAAGTAATATATGAAAGCATTAAAAGATCACAGTTTCCAAAAGTCCTGAGGCCATATGCCATTCTCATCAGCTCCCCCTTCTTTACTTCTCTTTCTTATTCTGGGCTTTAATACTTATTCTTTTGCATCATCAGTGCCTAGAATTGTCTAGTCAGACCTGTGATTCATGAATTCATCCTTTCAAGATTCTTTGTGAAGAGTTTACTATGTACCAGGAAGTATGGTTGATTCTGGAAATAGAACAAAATATAATAGTCCCTGTCTACAAGAATCTTATGTTCTGCTGAGAAGAAATAGTCTATACAAAGAAAATTAAATATAAAACATAAAAAAGGGAAAGAGAGCACTAGTTAGAACCTAGAAGATCAATAGAGACTTACTATAGGAAGTGGCATTTGAGCTGAATTTGGAAAGAAACCAGGGATTATCTGAAACAGAGGCAAATATTTATGCATCACAGAAGGAATACATTACAGACACTGGGTATGAATTTGGCAATTACGAGTTCACTGATGGCCTCAGAGACAGCAGTTTCAATTGAATGATATGTGAAAGAGTGGAGAATTACAAGGGACTGGAAAGTGAGTAGGAGATGCAAAAGTAGAGGCAACAAATGTAGACTTCCCCTACTAATTTGGCTGTGAAACAGACATCTAGAAACATAACTTGAGGAGATGGTGGGATCAAGTGAAGGTTTTTTAAGGATAAGTATTAACTGGAAATGGTTATAAATAATAGAAAAAAGAAACAAAGAATGTGAAAAAATTAAAATATTAGGAAACTAAGAGGACTGTTGAAGGAAGAAACTCCCAGATAATGAATGGGATGATTTCATGTTAATATCTATAATGCATATATCACAGTTACTGGCAGATAGTGGAGCTTAATAAATGCATGTAGATTGATTGGCAGATTGAAATCAAGTAGTCAATGAACATTTAAGGAGCACTTACTATTTGCCAGGCACTGTGTTAAGGGATGGGGATCAAAGAAAGTCAAAAGCCAGTCCCTGCCCTCAAGGAGCTCACGATCTAATGGGGGAAACAAATGAAAACAACTATGTACAAACAAGTTATACACAGGATAAAAAGAAAATAATCAATAGAGGGAAAGCACTAGAATCAAGAGGGATTTTAACTCATGACAGATGGCTTTGGGTTTTTCCGTAAATTATGAGGCAAGGTCCTCAGCTGGGGGAAGGCGTGAGAGGTGACTTGAGGAGAAAATAAGTGTGTAACAGATGCTATGGTGAGTGGGAAGAAAGAGGCAATCAAGAAAGAGTAAAAGAATTGGCATGTAGCAATGAAAATCCTATTGAAATTGTTGATATTATTGCTCAGTCATTTCAGTCACATCTGACTGTTTGTGACCCTATTTGGGGTTTTCTTGGCAAAGATCCTGGAGTGCTATTTTATACATGAGGAAAATGAGGCAAAAGGGTTAAATGACACTTGCCTATGGTCACAGAGGTAATACATTTCTAAGGCTGAGTTTGAAGTCAGGTCTTCCTGACTCCAGATCTGGCACTCTATCCATTGTACCACTTATAACACATCTGTAATAGACTTAATGAGCATAGTCATGTGACTTCCTCCATCAGTCTTGACCCTCTCCAACTCCAATAAAGCATATGGAAATCTGGGACCTTTGCAGATTCCTCTCTAATGCAGCCCTTATGCTCAGTCAATCTTTGCACCATCCTTTTAAACATTGAGGGAGGAAGGGACAGAGAAAAGAGGGGAAGAAAGGAAAAAAAGAAAGAAAAAAGGAAGGGGGAGAGAGAGAGAGAGAGAGAGAGAGAGAGACAGAGAGAGAGAGAGAGAGAGAGAGAGAGAGAGAGAGAGAGAGAGAGAGAGAGAGAGAGAGAGAGAGGTAGAGAGAGAAGAAAATAGCTAGGAAAGAAGAAAGGAAGGGAGGGAGAGAGGGAAGGAAGTAGCAAAGGGGTAGGTAGGAAAAATGAAAGGAACAAAGGAATGAAGGAAAGAGGGAGGGAGGGAAGAATAAGGGAAAGAGGAAGGAAGGGAAGAAGAGAAGGAGAGAAGGAAACAAGTATTTATTAAGTACCTATCATGTGCCAGACACTATATTAATCACTTTACAATTATCTCATTTTATCACCACAATAATCCTGGAAAATAAATGCTATTATAATCCCCATTTTATAATTTAGGAAATCTAAGAGATTAAATAAGCCCTGAGTCACACAGCTAGTATCTGAGACTGGATTTGTATTCAAGGATTTCCAACTTCTTGATTTCCAACTTAATCCTGCCAACTGTAATTCGAATTGAGAAATTATTCTTCCCTAAGTCCCAAAACTATTTCCTTTGCAATCTTAGCCTTGAATCATTCCTTCCTTCCTTCCTTAGATATATGTACAACCTGGACTCAAGGGAAGTTTTTTGCATTCTTATTTCACCTCTTCATCTAATTGGTTCTCTGAATCAGATTTTTTAATGAGGATAAGCTCTTCATGATAAAATGAACTCTTCTCCCCAAGTCATGCAAGCCAGCAAATCTCTCTTAGTTCTCTCCCTTTGTTTTGTGCTCCTTTAATTGACATCACATAATGAAAAGAAGCACTGGATTCCAAAGTTATAAAACCAGTATCTGAGTTTCTAGTACTGACACTAGTTTCATGATTGGACAAGTCACTTAGCCTTTCTATATTACATTTTCCTCATCTGAAAGATGGAAAGAATAGTACTTGCACTGCTACCTCACAGGACACTTGTGAAGCACCTTGCTGTAATCCATAAAGCTTTGTACAAAAAAATATCTCCCACTGTATCTGTGTTCATCTCCAGCAGTACTGTCCTATATCTTGCTCCCGGATTCAGATTATTCTGAAGGAGAGAATGAGGCTGATGATTCTGAGCAACCCTGCCTCATTTAAATCCAATTCACTTCAAGTCAAGATATCATCCTTCCTAATGGCATTGGTCTTCTTTGAGAAGGAAGGACAAATAACAACGACAACAACATGAATTGATGGATAATAATAGTTTGGACATTGTGATGGTGTTGAGCTTCATGCTGCTCAAAAATACAATTAAAAAAGTAAATTTGAATTTTAAAAAATAAATCATTCTCTTACTTTTCATCTATAACCTTCTTATGTTACAATGGTGGATTACAAGTGGATTATAATTGAGAACAGGGATTACAGAAGTCAGAATTGGAAAGGGAACTTCAGGATTTTTGTATCTTTAGTATCTAGAATTAGGTGCATGAACATTCTAAATAGTAATAAATGTTCACCAACCCATTACAGAAAACTTAGTTGTATTTAATTTTTATCATCCTTTGTTACAAGCATCCAATCCTGTCATTTTTCCTGTTTTTATCTCAAGTGAATCTCTTCTCTATTAAAGAACCAGTCTTAATCTTAACTCAACCTCCCAATTTTCCATTTCACTTTGGCTAATTTCTCTTTACTTGTTTTCCACTGAATCTTTCATGTAGATATATATTGATGCTTCTGTTAAGGTCAAATTCATCCATACTTGGACCATATTTCTCTACTCATATATCTGTAGTTACTTCCTATTGCTCTGCAGATTGGGCCTAAAATAACTCAAAGAAGGTCATTAAATCACCAGAAATTATTTAATTTTCTTCATTTAAAGAGGAAAATATTATCCTCTAGTTCCCCTTCTATATTTCTCCCAGTCAAATCAGTCCAAGTTCTCTATCAACCAATTATACAACTCCCACTTTCAAGTGTCCCTTGCTCAATACATGCAATACACACTATCACCTAGTAGCCCGAAGGACTAGCAGATGAAAATACCTAGTTGTTTACAGAGATTATTTGGGGGGGCAGAGAGGGAGTACCGGGAAAATGCTGTTTGATATAATTTTTTTATTTGGTATTTTTGCACATGCTTGCACAGCTGCAAGGGTATGTGATGACCTCTGATATATTTATTTACATTGATGATATGTAAGATGAATAGCTCCTTGAAACTGGGGGACATTCCTGTTCCACTTGCTTTGTATGGTACTCAACAAATTACTAGGTTCAGAAGAGCATTTTATGAAAATATAATTATAGGATGAACTTTCTTCAAGTTTATATATATATATATATATATATATATATTACTTTTGAGTCTGAAAAAATAGAGATAGAAATGTTTAAGCATCAACTCTTTGGAAATGTAAAAATTCAGCTAATAACTTTTAGTAATCATCTAATATTATTTATTAATCATTTTAAAATTAACATTTATATTTGCAGCATTCACATTTTTTGTTGTTGTTTTGATTTTAATTTTTCCCAGACCTGTTAATTCATCAGTATAGGGACCTTCTAGTGAGGAACTTTCTCTTACTTATGCAAAGCTAAACATTCTCTGTAACTTATAGTTTTTTTCATAGTTGACTGATCATTAATAAATTACTATAACAGGTACAAATATACACACTTTTTAGAAATCTCTTCCCTTAAAGGTTCATTTGTGATCATAGAAGTATCTAATTTAAGGACAAAGGGTTACTCTGGGAGAAGCATTGGCTTTTTCCCTGAGAAGTCAATAGAAATGCTTTTCAAGATGAATTTGCACACCTAGTCCATGTTAACAAAGTATTAAGATTTTCATGTCCTATTTATAGGACTAAAATTTTCCATTTCCCCACTAAAATATTTTCTCTTAATGTAAGTTACTTGTATTCTTACTGTGTTTACCAAAAAAATAAAAAATAAAAAAAAATAAAAGTGTAAAGGGAGCTTTATTATGTTTCCTCTCTGCCTTTCAAATAGGAAAATAAATTCATACCTCTATAACTTCATTCATGAAATTTTCATTATACTAATAATGCAACAACTTGGTAGACATTAAAGAGATCCTTTCCCATGTTACTGATAACAGGCTCGGGATGTTAACAATGAAAGGATCATTTAGAAAGCTAATTTCCTTTTTGTGGAGCATGCTATGTGTTTACTTTAATTCACATCCTGTGTGACCCTATGGGAAAATTTTTAACTAATACTGGGGAAAATCCCATAGGGTTACACAGGATGTGAACTGGGTCTGTTCTTTACTACCTTCAGTTGGAACAGTAAAATTAGGTAAATCAGTTTCACTTTCTGTTTGTCATAAATTCCATTTTCCGGTTCCCAAAGTTTAGCTTAACATTGTTTCTGAGTCTAAACCAAAGGAGAAATTTTAAGTAAACTTTGAAACATCCTACTCTTCTGAAATGAATGATTCCTCGGTAGAATTTGAAAAAAAATGCTTCTTTTATACAGACACACACACACATATATATAAATAGCAAAGGCTGAACTAGGGGCACCAGTTTACTGAGGAGCCACACAGGAATACTATGAAGGCATAACTCCATACCTGTTCTACTACACGGTTCAGCTGGTGTTTTCTATTTCCTGTGGAGAACACACATCATACCACTTCCCCTATAGAAAAAAAAAAGGCAGCCTAACTTAATTGCTGATGGAAACACTGTCATACTTTCCACTAGCCAAGCTTGAAACCATTACTGATCTAGCTTTCATTAATTTTTCCACAACAATTTGCAGAAATGTCAGGAAACAGCTGCCCTGGAGCTGATTAATTGTCCTTATGAGCAGGACTTTATCAGAGTACCCTTTTTTCCTTTTTAAAAATCAAATTTGGGGTTGCTTTAACAGCAAAGTCTGTTATACTGAAGAGATACTCAAATGTAATTTTGATGCTTCCTGAAAGTTCTAATGCAGGAGTTGCAGACATTTTCTAGAAGAAAAGCTGGTTAAGTTAGGAATGATATGCTTCAAGGAAGAGATTCCCTTCTGCACACTGTTCAGCTGTGTCTTTTTCAAACAAAAATCAATGAAGTACATGCCTTGCAATCAAACCAAAATGCATTTGCCAGTCAAATCAAAATCTAAAACTTCCTCCATAAATAAAAATAAGATCTGCTGCTTTAAAAAAAAAAAATCCTTCCTATCATCTTTTTTTTGTTTGGAGCTATTCCATGTTCCTCATTGCAGTGTGCAAGTCTGTAAAAAAAAAAAAATTCAACTATACACCTCATAATGCTGAGTGCAATCACTAGGACTCTGTGACACTTTGGTCTAAGTCAAAATTGAGACATCTGGGGAAGGCTGCTTAACTTCTCAGCTGGCATTCAAATGTGCAGATTTTTTTTAACTAGTTAGTAAAAATGGATTGAGAGAAAAATGCAAACATTTCTCAGAAAACAAGAATACTAATTTTTTTAAATTAAACTTTCTAATGTTTGAAGAAAAACACTTTTAAAAGAAGCCTGACTCAAGGCTTTGCTTAGTCAATGACCAATCTTGGTTATTCAGTATAGTCCAAGGTGTATGGGATAGTATTCAACAGCTCTCATTGTTAAATTTTCAGTGTGAATATTTACACCTCAGCAATCAGCAAAATTTACAAATCGAGCCTTGATTTGTTGATTGCCTAAGCTAAAGAAAGTAGTGGAGAAAATGTGAAGAATGCAGAATAAACTTTAAATATGAAATTTTCAGAAAGCCAGTTGCTAAACATTTACCAACACACTCCTGGGTTAGTCTATACTCCAGCTTCTTAAACTGGGGTTCATGACCCTATATGAGGATTGAAACTGAATTTTAGGACTGTGAAATTATGATTTATTATCGGTAAATATTTGATTCATATGCCAAATTTTATATACCTATAGATCTACAGTCATGTAAAAGGTGAAAAAGGGTCTCAAGTGCAAAAAGGTCACGAAGCTCTGGTCTATCCTAATGTAATGTTTGAATTCTTATTTTGTTTTTAGCTCTAAGATGCTTCTTTGTCCTTATCTTCTCTTTCTCCAAATTACTTCTCCACCTCCTCTTTCTCCTCCTCCTCTTTATTCATAATGCTAGTATATATAAAAGAAGAAAATGAAATAGAATAAATTTTTAAAAAAAATTTTTAAATAGTACTATCCTGAGACAACTTCAGAAAGGTTTATGTGGAGTCATCCTAAATTGAACCTGCAGGCAGCCAGGGGTCTTTGTGCTTCATTCTTGAAATGTTGGTTCTACTCTTAACTGACATAGTACCCTGTGTCTAGTGTGATACTATATACCAAAAACAGGAATACATTGTACTCTCAACTTATTATTTGGACTCCTCTGACTTACCTGTAAGACTAATCAAGATTGAGAAAATGGCATACCCTTACAAAATGAATATAATTATAATTATTTATTTTGATGAAAATATGAAAGAAGCAAAATCTGCCTCTTTGTAACTTCTATTCCCAAATCACACAGTTGATGTCAGCAACTATTTCAAACAATAAATAAAGAGAAATCCCTTCTACATCATTCTTGATGAATGGAATGGCAACTCCAGTGACCCTCGGCTTGTAAAAGCCTGGAAGAACTATATGGATTCTCAGGAAAATATATGCAATTTGCAATATGGGCATTTATACCTGAGCAGGATTTGATGTAGTGTTGTTTGATTGCCTAGATTTTTTTAATGTGTTGGAGAAAATGATAATACAGTTTTAAGTGGGTCTTGAGAACACTCCTCCCGACCCAAACACCCAGCTCCCCAGCCCATTGTTAAACATCACCAGATCAACCCTACCTTGGAGTCACTTTTCCAATAGTCAATCCAACACTGATTCATTGCATGATTCTAAGAAAATCCTACTATCCCTCACTTTTCCAATACAGTCAATCCAATACTGATTCATTGCATGATTCTAAGAAAATCCTATTGTCCCCTCACTTAATCCCTTTATCTGCAAAATGGAAATAATATGCATACCACCAACTCCCCAGAATATACTGAGGAAAGTTTTTGTCAGCAAACATAAAAGTGTTATGTAAATAGAGGCTACCTTCTGAAGCATCTCATTCTACTTATAAACAGTTGTCAGAAAGCCTTTCATTGTACAGAATCAGAATGCTTTTATTTTTCTATTTCCTCTAGGTATTCCTACTTTTGTTCTTCACATAATCACTTCTCAAATATTTAAAGATCAGAAACCATAATATCCTTTCAAGTTTTAAATTTTGTGATTTAATGTAATGTGTCTACCTCACCCAGCATACTAGGAAAACAAGAGGAAAATCACAAAGGTAGAAGCATCAAAAAAACCAGGCTTATTTGTGTACTTTTAGTGACCCTAGCCCAATTCCTTCATAATTTTTACTAACAGAAAGGAAATATGTATGTATATGTGTGTATATACATGTATATATGTATGTATGTCTAAATTTTGTGATTCTTCTTTCACCACTCTTCTCAAAAGGGAGAGGAATACAGTTTTGCTTATCAGAAAGAATCATACTCTACACTAACTTCCATTCCAGTTGAAAAGTGTTCCCAAGATCAGGTATGTTTTAATAACTATTTTACAATCTTTCCATCTTTTATTCCCTGTATCTTGTTCTTTATTGAGTTCCAAAGATTCTCAGAAACCATCACTCCAGTTTCCCTTGTCAGACTTATGTGAGTCAAAGAGGTCTAGGAGAAGGCAGGAGAAAATTTGTGAGCAAGGAGGGTTTGTTATATAAAGGGAAGAATAAAAAAAATTTCCATGGGTTAGTAAATTTGAAATCCAGCAAATTTATTGGACTATTTATATGACAGCAAATAAATATTTTAAATATAAATGGATATTTGATATTTCAATATTTGAAACTATTTTAGAGATTGGTTAATCCAACCTCCAAATGAAGAAAGTGCTTAGAGAGATTCATTGATTCGCTCAATATCATAGAAGTCATATAACAATAGTTAGTTTAGGATGGGAAGATTGTGTAGCATGATGGAAAGAGTGAATTGGACAAAGATATTTGAACTGAAAAAAGACAGGAGAAAACTGAGAACTGATAACCAAGATAAGAGAATTCTTAATTACTCTCTGACAAATTTTAGTCAATAGGCCCAAAATGAACTATATCCCAGGGAACTCAGGGATGGGGAGGAAAAGGGAGAGAGAGAATCAGAGGACTTATTAAGCCATTATTTTTCCTTTACCATATAAAAGATCCTACCGAAAAGGATAGTTTCTACAGGACTACAAAACAATTTTTTTTTAATTTCAAAAGGGAGGAAGACAATAGAGTTTGCAAGTTAAAGGCCATTGAATTTGATTTCAATCATTGGGTAAAATTTGAGAATTTTTTAAAAATTAAGATCAATGAACATCCAGCAGTGATCATAAAGAATTACTATGATTTTACCAAGGTCTGCTATGGCGAATAACTTCATTGTCTTTTTTTTTTTTTTTTTTTTTTTGACAAAGGTATTAAACTGATATAATAGTTGGACTCATATGTATATAGTTTAAATGATTCCAACAAACCAAACTCATATTATTCTCATAAACAGTTGATAGAATTAAAAAGAGATTAAATAATCCTAAAGAATATTCTTTAATGGCATAGTCAACTTAGCATCTCTCTTTAGCATCTGTAAATTAATAAGTTTTTGTTTTTGTTGTTTTTTTTTTAATCCTTATTAACTGCCTATCTGTGTCAGGCACTGGAGATACAAATAACTCCAGTCTTAAGAAGCTCACAGTCTCTTAAGGAAGATAACATACAAACAAATGTTTACAAACATGCTATAAACAAGACAAATTGCAGATAATCAACAGAAGGCATTGGTATTAAGGAGAATCTAAAAGAGGGTTTCTATTTTTTAAAAAATCACTCCTGAATGAAAGGAAGCCAGGGAAGCAGAAATGAGAATGTAAGAATTCTAAGCTTCAAAGGGTTTTGAATGCTGAAGAATCTTTTTTGATCCTGGAGGTGATAGGGAATTGCTAGAGTTTCTTGAGGACTGCAGTAGACATGGTCCAGAACTGTGCTTTAGGAAGATTAGCTGAATGGAGGATAGAGTGGAAAGAGGTTTGTAGCAGAAATACCAACTTATAACGGCCCAAGAGTGAGGTGATGACAGCATGAACCAGAGTGGATTTTGTCCTTGAATCTGTTTAATATATTTGTCATTGATTTGATACTAGCATGCTTAACAAATGTACAAATTATACAAAGTATTTAAAAGTAGTTAATATATTGAATAGCAATCAGGATCCAAAACTATTTCAGACAGATAGAACACTGTGCTGTAACAAATAACATAGCATTTATTAAGGATAAATCCAAAGCAATTCATTTGTCTTAAGTAAAAAAAAAACATAACTTTATTATAAATAGGGAAAGATACATGATATGGAACTGAAGAAGTGATGGCCCACCCTACTCTATCATATATAAAGTATTAAGATAAATTTTAGTGATACATTTTAGGAAGGAAGGAGTATCTGAAGATTTAAAGAACCTCAGACCATGGTATACAAGTGTCAGTTGAATATTGGGGATGCTTAGCAGGGAAAAGAAAAGGTTTAGGCATTCCATGATAGTTGCCTTCAACTACACAAAAGGGTGTCACATAGAAGAGGGCATAGACTTACTCAGCTTGCCCTTAGAGAGCATTGAGTGTAAATTGCAAAAAGGCTGAATGTAAGGAAAAACTATCTTTCCAAAAAGAAAATGGGTTGCCTCTAAAGGTGGCAGGCTCCCTTTCAATAATTTAGAACAAAGGTTATTGGACCACTGGTGGCATGAGAAGGCTTCTGAAGTCCCTTCCAACTCTGATTCTGTGATCCTGGCACAGCATCTGGGTCTTCTTTATTCCATCATCCATTTTATTTTACCATGTTGCTTCACAATTGCTGGCAAAAGTTTTGTAAGTTATTATATTATCTCACATGTGTGCACACATACTCCCAGATATAGTTGTTTTGTAACTAATACATTTATTAGATAACACATTAAATCCTTCTGATTCACTGTTTCAACCCTCTATCCCCTCTTTCTGAACTGCTATCTTGTTTAATCTAAATTTTGTCTTTTCTCAATGTTTACCTAAATGCAGTGCCCTGTGCATATTAGAAGTCTATTGGAATGTTTATTGCATTGAATTATATTTTATTGATTCTAGTAAAATTTCATTAAAATTTTGATAACATGAGAACACACAGGTTGGGTAATTATGGGACCTTGATAATGAAATAGTTAAAAGAAAATTGGAATTGGAATCAGAAGAGCTAGTCCATTGCTTGTTACCTATGCAAATATAGACAAATTGTTTTTGTTGTTCAATTGTATTTCAGATTTGTCCAACTTCTTGTGATTTTATTTGGGGTTTTCTTGGCGAAGATATGCAAGTGGTTTGCCATTTTCTTATCCAGCTCATTTTAGAGATAAAACTGAGGCAAACAGGATAAAATAACTTGCTCCGGAACATACAGCTTCCATCTGAAGTTAGATTTGAACTCAGGTCTTCCTGATCCCAGGCCTGGTCTCTTCATACACTAAACCATCTAGTGACCCATAAAAAAGATTACTTTTATCCTTTCTAGGCTATGGTTTTCTATAGAGTTTGTTGGATTAGATGTTTCCTAAGGACTTTTTCCTATTTCTAAAAACATTGGCTCATCATTCTTTGTAACTGTCACTGGAAATCTGAACTTGTTTGGCACAAAACTAATAAAACAATAGATTCTAAAATTAAGGAAGCTTTGACATAGGAGTTTCCTAAACTATGCCCAACACTTTCTAAATTTAATCTTATAAAGTGTTTAAACTGATATTTGAATAATCCTGTTATCATTAGGAACAAAAAGATTCAAAATCATTTGGTCAAGATATGTCAACCAACAGCTTCTGTTCTGAATAGTAATTCACAGTACTTACTAAAGTGGATTTAATTTATTTTTATTTAATTTATTCATTAGATTTCCAAATGTGCCCAACATATTAAAAAAAACCTCAGGGTACATGTATAATAAAACTTATTAATAATGGTAATAGTAGCAATATGTAATTAAAACACAGTAATAAAACATCTTCAGTTCAAAGACTTCATGATTCCTATCAGGTAAATTACCTTAATCACTTAGGTAAAAATCCTTCCTGAACAAACAAGGCCTAGAAATCAACCATGCCTTTTCCAAAGAAGTATACAGGCTCTCTCTCATTCAAAGAGCTTCTTTCAAAATTCTTTAGCATAATTTCCTTCTTAACTAGTACTGGATTTTGTAATGAACCATATGTTATTATCCCATTGTTAGCTTTCAGAGAAAGCATATAATTAGATGTTATATAATTTTCAAATATATGGTAAGTCTGAATGGCTCCCTTTTCATCTGCATTAGTTGAAAAGCTTCAGATAATTAAACAATAAATATCAAGGCTTCTCCCATTAGCTATTATAGGAGAGTCTTACATAAAATATTTTAATTGTATGTCTATTTAGATGTATATTAAGATCTTTTTGGATCTTGGAATAGAATACAGAAATAAATTAATCATCTGCTCTTTGGCACTAGGGGCACAAAGACAAAAATAAGACAATCTTGATCCTCAGGGAGCTTACATTCCACTTGTCAAAAATAATCTATACATAGAGAAGCAAATAAAAAATATCACTTAAATTACTTTCACGTGGTCCTTGTTTTTAAAAATTAAAACACTAGTTTAAATTATCATTACATTTTCACTATTAAAAAACAAGAACAACGTGTGTCCAAAGAAAGTGCAAAAATCAGAAATTTAAATCTATCTATAATACATGTATGGTCTACAAAGGAATCATACAAGATATTCACCAATATCCTTCTACCAAGATCTATAGCCATGATGACATTTCACAAAAAATCTGAGCAATTTATACATATGAATACATATGCCTATGTCCTGTAGATAATTTACTTTTATTCATATTATAACACAGATAATATATACATATGTATGTGTATGTATAATATGTACATACAATATAGTTTTCTAATCTGTAGACTAAGTGGGTTATATATATATAAACCAATAAAAATATTTGTAAAATATGTAGGTGTGTGTATACACATGTTTGCATATATATTTAGATATAAATATACATATTATCTAAATTAATCATATTTTGTCAACTGCCAACCATGGCATTTGACTAAGGATTTTAATGTACAATTCACAGTTACCCCTCTTCCCACATAGTATAAAGCCAGCTCAAATTTAAGAAAAAATAGATGTCATGTTCAACAGCAGCTTTTCATGATAAAAATTTTATAAAGTAGAGAAATTGAACTTGTATTTTAATGGTCTAGAATGACAGAAAAAAGAAAGGAAATTATGTTAAACTCAAACATTTATAAATAATATAGTTTAAGCTAAAGAAATATTGGTGAAAACATTGATGTGGTTTTTTTAAATATATTAATAATAAGCCAGGTAATAATGAAAAATTTGCCATAAGGCATGATGCTATTAACCACTATTACAAATGAAAAAAAATATTGAGAAAATAGAATGGTGATAAAGAATGAAAAATACAGGAACAAAGAGGAAAAGATAAAAGAGTGATTAGTATTTGGCACAAGAGGCATTTTTACACTAACAGATCTACTGTGGGTTTGTGACAAACTTAATTTTTTTTTCCATGCTCTTCTAGTACAATTTATATGGGATTAAGTGAGCTCATGTTCTTGTCCCATCTTTCTATTCCTTTTGCCTTTCTATTCTCTTGCCTTTCATTGTAAATTACTTAAAGTGGTCATTATAAAGTGGCCTGAAAGTGTCTGAAATATCACTTTGCAAAAATGAAATGTGTTTATGGAAGTCTTTTTTCTGTGATTAACTTTCTAATAGGGTCATGAAACTTGCTATCTACCTCTAGATAAAGTGATTAATTCAGAAGGCATATTAAAATATGTCTCCTTTCTTTTCTTTTCTTCTTTCTTTCCTCTTCTTTTTGATTTTCTTCTTTTTTTTCTAATTTTTTTCATGGCTAATGCTTGTTTTGCCTGTTTGTAATGGGTTTTACTTTTCTTGCTCTCTGAATGGGAGGGTGGGGTAGAATTTGGAACTGAAAATGAAATTGAATTAAATTTAAAAATAAAATAATTGAATTAAGGAATATTCAACTGAAATTCCCAACTGACTGTTACAAAAAAAAAAAAAAATTTGCTTTTTCCTCTCTACAGGATTTACAATATCTATGATATATTGAAAATTTACACCATTACATTTTTATAGAGGTATGATTCTAGTAATGACCATGGGACTGATATTTTAAAAAAACACACACACAAAAAAAAACTATCTTCATAGTTCAGTTCCACCATTTGTGGAAGTGTGATTGTGGCAAAGTAATTAGCTTTGTTGGGTCTCAGTTTTCTCATCTATAAAATAGGTATAACAAGCTATATCTATTTTTGGAAGAAACCTTAAAGATAGGCTAATCCAATACCCTCATTCTACTGATAAGGAAACTGACAGTAGGAGAAGTTAAATGACTTATCTAAGACCACAGTCAGTAAATAATAATTAGGCTCTCTATCAAATCTAGTTCTAAATCCAAATCCAATGTTCTTCTCATTTTCCCATGCATTTTTTCATGCTCATACAACCTATCTCATCCTGTTGACTTGATTGAATCCTATATATAAAAGTGATTTATTTACTTGAATGTAAACTATCATCAATAATTATTCCTATGAGTCCATATTGTTAATATAGCTCTTCGGAAGTTCTAGTATGTTAATGGTATCCTATCCCGGTGATTTCTGTGTGAAAGCATGTATATAATTAAAGTTATGCATGAACACAACGATTTCCTTATCTATGTGTTGATATATTTATATCTTTTATTGGAAGAAAGGAACAAGTGTGTGTGTGTGTGTGTGTGTGTGTGTGTGTGTGTGTGTGTGTGTGTGTGTGTGTGTATTTCCTTAGATTGTTCTAGTTGGAAACCTCCCTCTAGATGGGAAATTGGCCAAGGAGAGTCCCAGGACTTCCCTGACCCGGAGCCAAGGGTGTGGTAGGTGTGGTCACAACTCTAGGATAAGTGCTTGAGTGGGGGTGAAAGAAAGGCAAAATGTTATAAGTGCACAAGAAGCCTTTCAAATATATAAAGAAATCTATATATACTTAAAGGAAATCATATTAAAACAAAACCTGTAAGATCAACCCATGAACAAAGTTGACCGAGATAAATTTTTTAATGAACCTGGGCCTACTATCCAATACCAGTCACTTTAGCATACCCCATCGTAACTTAATCATATTTTCAAGGTTCATAATCAGAAGAGATTATAGAGGGATTTTCTAGTCTAAATCCTTCATTTTACCAATGAGGGCATCAAGGCCTAGAGAAATTAATCAATGGTTTATTCAAAATTACAGGTAACAAAACTTGTGTGAACCCCGGTCAGTCTGCCTCCAAATGCAATGCTCTTTTCTCATTGCAAAATGTGATTGAATGATGCTTTTAAGGAATTTAAAATGCTTTTAAGAAAAACCATTTGTGAAATGGTTTTTAATCAAAATCTGACAGTAAAGAAACCCAGAATTCTATGTGAAAGTGAAGGACAACTCAAATGATTCTAGTGTGTTGGCTTTAATAGTTGTTGGTATTCTCCAAACTCCCACTTATGTCTGATGGCAAAATCAGGTTCTGGAATAGCCAATGAATAATTTAATCATATACAAAAGCATTCTTGCTAATGGAAATCTTTTTATGGCTTAGTATTTAAAGTATATTTACCACCCCACAATTATTAAATGTTTGCTTTAATCATTAGCACACAAGGTAAAGACAAATGATAATTACAGTATCATTAACATAGTCTAAACTAGTTTAATCAAAATCATCTATTTTAAAATTCAAAAAGTCTCCAGTGGAAGGGGGAGGGATAAAGTTGGGGAAGTAGAATAGGCTTTATCCAGCCAACTCATTACTCCTATCAGCTTTCAGAACATATGGACCCTGCAGCTAGAAAGGCCCCAAATGAAAGAATAACCATAAGTTCACATGGACTAATTAAAGTTTTTAAATTTTAAGTATTCGTTTAAAAATGCTACCACTTCCCTCAACCAGGCTGCCTCTTAAACAAAGTAAAGAAAGGGAGAAGTGCATGTGTACACACATTCCCTAGATGTTTCGTTCTGCCAAATAATGTTCCTTTTTTGTGCTATTTCAGTGAGTCGTGAGATGGCAAAGATCATACTCCTCAAAAGGAAAAGAAGTTATTCCCTCTACCCCCAACCCACCCCATATTTTTATTTTAAGAATCTGAGAGGCACACTTCTGGCTGCTGAGCATCCTCTGACAAATATATATATATATTTCTAAGGAATTGGAGATCCTAGCAGGGGCAGAGTTGTCCGAGCCTAATCTCTGGAGTATAGCAAAATTAAACTGGGGGTCTCTCAAAGTTTTCTATTAATAATGTCTGCTCCTAAGTGGAGGGGTTGAAGGAAATTTTTCTACACATATATCTCTGTCAAGCCTACTTAAAGTATTTGGAAAAGGATCCACATATATGTCTCTGGCATATTTGCATCTGGTAAACACATATACCCATTCTTCAAGAGACTGTGAAAGTACCCAGATTCTTTAAACCTCAAACAATTTCAAAATTCAATAATATATGAGATTATCTATATTTGTATTATTTGAATTAACAAATCCATGAGGTGAAGACCAGGGAATGTTTCCCCTATTTATTCCACACAAAACATCATATTCCTTTTATTCCCTGGATACTTCCTGTCCCACACACTTCTTGATTTTGTATAGTTAAGTGCTTCCATTGCTTACTGGTGGGTTTTTGGTTTGTTTTGAATCCTATCAGCTTTTCCTGACAACATTGTCTAGGAGAAACAGGACAATAGGCATTGAAAGAAAATAAAAAGGTAGTATAGCACCATGTTTGGACTTAGAGAAATGCAGCATGTATATGTATCAATATTCATTCAGTTCCTCCTTTGCCATAGATGTCTCATTTTGTATACACAAATACTCTTCCCCCTGCCCCCCACTCCCTAGATGAAAAGAGCCTTTCCTTCATGGCCTCAGAAGCTTTCTCTTTTTAACTTGCAGCCATCTGGATCATCCTCCTAGTCCCTCAACATGTGCATTCTCTCCCACAACCACATTCCTTCCTCTTCACTTGTATTCTCTGCCCTAATTGGTTTGCATAAATCACATCCCCTAGTTGACCTGGAATATCTGGCTCTATCCTTTATATGAAATTACCCCCTCTACCAGACTGGCATTCAGGTTCTTTGCTCTATAGAAGCCCAGATTCCTGGGACCTCAAGGCCAGTTATTTATTTTGTTACTGTTGTCACAAGTGACTTTTTGTGATGCCATTGGGGTTTTCTTGGCAACAATATTGAAGTGGTTAGCCATTTCCTTCTCCAGCTCATTTTGAAGAGAGAAAACTGAGGTAAACAGAGTTCAGTGACTTATGTAGTCACCCAAGTAGTAAGTGATTGAGAATGGATTTGAACTCTGATGTTTCTCATTCTCAGTACAGTGCTCTAACCACTGTGTCACCTAGACATGCCCTCTACAAAGTCATTCTGCCTTTATTCTCTCCTCTAAGACTGACTTCCTCGTGCTACTCCCATCACAGAGCCTCTTCCCGGACTGACTTATTTGTTCTTCCTGCCAGTATCACCAAGCTTCACTTGGTTCTCATCTCATGGGTGACATTCAGATTACAGACTCATCCTAAAGTCATTGAATATCAGATGTCTGTCCTTCAGCCAATTTCTGGTTCAAACCACTTCTATTTCTCATATGGCTAAATCATGCTTTATGATCCCTTCCTCCAGGGGCATGATTCACTAAAGTCCAGGTTCACCTTCAGGAAAACAACATAAACTTTAATATATAATAACAGAACATTACCTTCTCCCAAAACACCTGTTACAGATAAGGTATATCACTATAGATAGGGTCATAGAATATGATGGGAATGAGTAGCATCAGGCAATAATTTGAAGTACCCTAAGAAAATAGTTTTATCCTGTTGACCCTTCAGCTGATCCAGTGTATTTATGTGATTTTCCCTTTTTAGAATGTGAGCTCCTTTGAAGGTAGGGGCTACTTTACTTTTTTATTCTCTAGTGCTTAGAAAAGCACTTTGCACATATTGAAGACATTATAAATTCTTTCATATTCATTCATAAGACATGACTTTACTTCAGATATTTTGGAGTGGTTCCTGTCAGTGTCCTGAGTGTGACTCACACTATAATGTGACTCACATATAATATATGTGTAATAATATGTAATAAAGTGATTCAACAGTGAGATCCAAGAATCACAGTCCACTTGAATATGTGATATCCTCGATAGTTCAGCTCTAATAGGAAAGACAAGTTTCAGTAGAAAGACCAGGAACAAGACAGAAGAAACATAACAAGGTTACATGTCTACATTTGGGAGAAAATTTGTTCACTGGTACTTCCCAAACACAGTGAAATCAAAGGTCTAGAACAATAAGAAAAACCAACTACAAACTAAAAGCAGTATAATTATAAGCAGTGGGGCATGGTACTAGGAAAATCACAGTAGCCAGGTCAACAAAGAATTAGATCCATGATGCTATACTGCCTGTGAAGTGCCATTGCAGGGTTGCAAACAGGGACAGGCTACATTAGTGGTACACTAGTTGCAAAGCAAAAGGCCATTTTCACAAGTGAAATAGCGATCTACTAACCCTCACAAAGAGGTAATGACATCATCAGCTCCCACTATCAGGACAAAGCTTTCTACAGGAGAATAGTAAAGCTATCTAATTTAAAAGACAAAGAAACACTTCAACCCTCAATTTCCATGGTAGCAAGGAAAATAAAGCCTAAGTTTAATACAAAAAATGCATTTTGGACATTGGTGCCAACCTTTTCTCCTATGCAGGCCTAAAATACAATCCTAAAGAACAGTTTAAAATGCTATTGCTTCTTTAATGTAGAAAGCCCTTCTGCTGAAGGTAACAAAAAGTGAAGTAGCCAACTCAGGAAAAATGAAGGAGCTTAAGGATGCAAAAATTGTAAAATTTCCTTGGTAAAATAAGTTGCTCATGTATACTCAAATGTATTTGGCTTTTCTAATGGAGAAGGAATTGTAAGAGACATTTTAATGCTACTGATTATATATATATATATATATATGTATGTATGTATATATACATATATACATATATATACTATATTTTTAAAAGTTAAATTATTTATGTTTATACTCATAAAATTATAAATTTTAAACTTTTTATTCTGGAATAACTGGAAATGTTGCTACAGAAAAAATAGGATTAGTTTTAGATTAGCAGTACCACTTTGCAACTTTGCTAAGCAAGCAAAAACTGTGGAAGAAACAAATCTCACTAAGAAACATTTTCATAATAAATAAAAGTTTAGGCATATCTCTGCTTATTAATATGACACTTAAAATAGTCTATACAAAATGAGAACAACCCCTACTGTCCTAACTTTTGAAACTGGGACCTTTCCACATTGAGGCTCTTCAGTTCTTCAGCTGCCAAAACTCTATCTAGGCCTCCCTCACCAGAACTACTAGCCCTGAAGCTATCGCTGACGTTCCCTTAACACTTTCATTCTAGCACAGAAGTACTGGTGATCTAAGTATGTTGCTCATCAGGGCCTCTCTCCAATTCTTGCATTTGTTCAATTCTCTCTCCAACTTCGTCTCCACTATCATCATTTTATTTTCTCATGGCCCTTCTATCACATGATTCAGAGGTCAGAGAACCTAATTTTCAAGATTTCTATTGCTTGAGTCCCTATCTTACCTCTTTGTTCAGTAGTTTGGTCATGTCTGATTCCTTGTGACCTCGTGAACCATACTGTCCATGGATTTTTCTTGACAAAGATACTAGAGTGATTTGCCATTTCCCTCCTTCAGTGAATGAAGGCCAAAAAAGGTTAAATGATTTGGCTAGGGTCACATAGCTAGTAAGTGTCAGAAGCTGATTTGGAATTCAGGTCTTCTTGATTCTATATCCAGTGCTCTACCCACTGAACCACCTAGCTGCCTCCATGTCTAGGATGATCCTAGTCATGATAACCAATACCAAAATTTTCTCTTATCTTACGTTCTTGAGCGACCCAAGTCCAAAACATAAATCCAAATCTTCAGAGATGTTTTTTTGGTAAAAATGCTACAGTAGTTTGCATTTTCTTCTCCAATGTTTTAGAAATGAGGATACTGAGGTAAACAGGGTTAACTGATTTGTTCAGGGACACACAATTAATAAGTGCCTGAAGCCAGATGTGAACTCAGGAGGCTGAGCCTTCCTGACTCCAGGTCCAGCACTAGACCAGGACGCAAATAAATAAGGCCCTTAGATAAATGAGAAGAGCTTTCATCTTTAAGAAAACTAGACACTTCATTAGCAAGCTAAGTCTAAGGGTGGCAGAGACCAAGCAGTTCACTTCATTCAGCAAGAAAGCTGGTCTAAGAAACGGCTACTTTAAACCTATGGACACCTTTCTCCACCCATCTGAAACAAACTGACTTTGGTTTATTTGTTTTTTAATATTGTCTAGTCTTGTTCTTCCACTAACTTCTAACTTGATTGTTTACGAATGTTTGAGCTTCACATCCCTGATAATAAGTTTATGTCCTCCTATCATCAGCTATGTTCCCATAACAATGACAATTGTTGTTCAGCCAACTGGATTCATCCTAGTACTGTACTACTATCTTGACCCATGCTGAGGTGCCAAGTTCCACTTGAGTTCCTATGAAACAACATCAGTCTATCCATATCTTGCTACTTGACTAAGATGAAGTATCCAGAACTTGAGATCATGGGTTCAGAAAGGATTTAGTATAGTTTTTAAAGACTATTTGACCTGTAAAGAAATTATAGTGCTAAAAATTTGAGTTTCCTAGAAAACTAACCACTAGAAAACTAACCATTATGCATAAAAACACTTCAATGAGAAAACATTCTAAATTTCTAACAAGTGGTTTGCAAAGTAAATAAATTTAAAATATTGCTAATTACCTGGAGGGCAATCAATGCTTGATAAATGCTTGTTGATTGGTTGATTAAAGTAGGACCAGTCTATAAATATTTACCAAAAATATTGTTGTTCAGTCACTTTCAACACTTCATGAACCCATTTGTGATTTTGTTTTTGGGTTTTTTTGGCAAAAATACTGGAATGATTTGCCATTTCCTTTACTATAGCTCATTCTACAGACAAAGAAACTGAGGCAAACAGCATGTTACAGCTAGAAAGTTTCTGAGGTGGATTTGAACTTTCTTGACTCCAGGTTCAATATTCCATTTATTGCACCACTTAGCTGCTTGAAGTATCAGCTTCTAAAAGTGTGCATATCCGTGCATTTTTCATGCATTATTTCTTTGTCTGGCTTTGTGTCTGGTTTTAGTTTTGTTTTTTGAGGGGAGGTTGGGTAAGGAAGAATAAGAATGAGAATTCAATGACAACTGTGTATTAATGTCAAGATTATAAAACAAACTCTTTAATATAATCTCATTTATTAGTCCAGTGTATAATACACTTTAAGTGCCCATTCTAACAATGTATTTGACAAGTATTGTGTAGTATAGCACAGAGGATGTGACTTAAGGGAAAAAAGGAAAAAAAAAAACCAAAAACCTATTTCCCTAATCTCTTTGTTCCATAATTTTCTGGAGGAATTCTTCCTACAACTTCTATGATGGCAATTGCTGGTCCACATTATTTTGCAATTTAGTTTGTACTTTGGTTTTAAGCAATCCTGTTGCATAGTATTTCGTGTTTATTAAATACTTATAATTTGATTAGCATAGATAAGAAAAAGAAAAAAGAAAAACAATCATGGAGAGCAAGGTTTAAATGGTCAAAGAAAGCTTGTGTTTCTGACACTCCCAAACTTTTCCTGCCTATTCTTGTATACATGTTAGTCTAAAAAAGAAATGTTACTAATAAGAAAACTAACCTGATATTCTCTATAGCAGTGTCAATTAGGGAGTTTCTTGATATAGGATTAAAAGTCTAAAGACTGGCTATAATAATTTTGTGTGTGTGTATGTAATGTATGTGTATATACACACATACACATATACACACATATATTCTACATACACACATCCCTATAGGTGAGGAAATCAAGACACAGAAAGGTTAAGGCAGGGGTCAGGGGCCAGATGCGGCTCACTGACAATGTTTATGCAGCCCGCTGGGTTATGGCGAATGGGCTGAGGGGCAGAGACAGAGTGTGAGCTTTTGTTTTTACTATAGTCAGCCTCCAACAGTCTGAGGGACAGTGAACTGGCCCTCTGTTTAAAAAATTTGAGGACCACTGGGTTAAGTGATTAACTAGGGTCATACAGCTTATAAATGCCTGAGGTAGGAGTAGAACTCAAGATGTCCAATATTCTCTCCACTGAATTATGTAAATATTACATTGGTTACATTAAGAATAAAAAAAGATATTGTAAAGTAAAGAAAGCAAAGAGCATTTCCATTCAAACCAGTGAAGAACTTCTTTTTTTTTTTCAACTTTTACAAAGGGCAGCATTTAAACTTCACAACATCTTCAGTTATAAACAGCTATCACTTTAAGGGTATATATGTAAGAGTTTTTTCCTTTCTTATCTCAAACTTCTAATGCTGCCTAACCATAGCACAGAAACACTTTCCATTTGCCAGAGAAATCTGTTCTAACCACTGAGCATACCCAGAATCCCTTGGCAGATCTATCTAGGAATAATGGCAGACTGTATTTAGAAAATAGTCAATCAGCCCATAAACATGTATTAAACACCTCTATGTGCCAGGCACTATGCTAAGCATTGGGAGACCCAAAAAAAAATAAAATGGCAAAACAGTTCCTGCCCTCAAATAGCTTACAATCTAATGGAAAAAATATACAAATACATATACATAAATACATAAAGCAAACTATGTACAGGATAAAAATGAAATCATTGAGAGGGAATTAAATTAATTAATTAAAGAATTAAAAGTGTTGGCAAAGGTTTTCTATTGAACAGGACTTCATAAACTTTTTCTACTCCAGACCCCTTTTTTTAACCTGAGAAGTTTTTAAATGACCCAAGATATGTAGGCATAAAAATAGGCATACAAATAAAACACTAACTGATAATAAATAATAATTTTGAAAAAAAAATACCTCCCCACATTCTGTTACAAGATCCCATATATAGTCTCAAGCCACAATTTAAAAATGGTCTTTTTAATTGTGACTTCAAGATAGATATTAGTAACAAGCAGAGAGAGCATTCTAGGAATGAGGGATAGCCAAAGAAAATCTCCAGAGCATAGAAATGGATTGTTTCCTTCGTGGAAAACCAGAAGGTGAGTCACTATATTGAAGAATACATGGCAGTAAGGTGTAAGAAGACAGGAAAGATAGGAGGAGGGCTAGTTAAGAAGGGCTTTGAATGGTAAACAGTTGAAAAGAGGAGACAACATCTATGTAAATAACTGACATAGATACATAGGTGGTTATAAAATTCATGTTTCTAAAGGGATTCCTAAGGGACTCCATGATATTGGAGTCAAGAATATGTTGCTTCCAACTGTTTGGACATGTATACATATATTGTATTTAATTTGTACTCTAACATATTTAACATGTATTGGTCGACCTGCTGGAACAAAAGTTTTGGCAATTGTCAACATTGTAAAATTACCCATGCAAATATCTGGTAAATAAAAATGATAATTATTTTTAAAAAGGAAGAAGAATATATAGTTTCAGATATAAAATGTTTATTTCAATAAAAAACTGTCCATTTGAATAAGCCAAAGGGGTAGGCTATAATTTTCCTGCTGAGTAGCATTTATTCTGAATTTATATTATTTTTATTTTTTAATCTGATCTTTTATTTCACTAACATGGAAAACTCTCTCCACCAATATAGGTCAGCACCTCTTCTAAAACTTGGATTCTTAGAAGTTATTAGAAAACTGAGAGTGACTTGCCCATAGAAATACAGAGAATCTCCATGAGGTAGGATTAAACTCAGGACTTCCTCATTGAAGGTAGTTCTCTATCCACTATATTATAATGCCCCTCAAAATTTGGTTTTCACCTTACAATGCACCTTTTGGGAAAAGTTAAAATGATTTAATTTGTAAAGCCCTTTTAAAAAGACCTCAATTTTAAACAGCTGAAAAAAATCAGAAATGAAGAGAAAACATTTACATTACTGATAGATATCATTGTTTTTCATCTTTTAATACCTATGGTAGTTCTCAAAAATTAATGTGGTACATATTTAAACCTTTTGAGTTTGAGAAGCTTTTTTTTTACTTAACTGAATTATTTCCTTACAAGTCAAAAATTATTCTAAAAATCTTTCCAAAAGGCATCATGCATCCACAAAAATGAAAATTAACCTGTCGCAAATATATGATTGGCTATGTCCCTAAGTAGGCAGAAATAAAGATCCCCCATAATTTCAATTTCTGACTTCTCTAAAGTGACAAAATGCTTATAGTGATTTTTATCAAACCAAATAATCAAGATTCAGGATGAAATACAATTGTCACAAGAATGAAAAATTGTTGGACAAAGCTGAGTTCATTTGAGTATTGTGTAAGTTATATTAACTGTGACACTTATAGAATAGTAGTATTCTTTTGGCCTCATTTTCTCTTGTTTAAGATGCTTATACTTTAGAAGGCTGATACAATATAGTAGCATGCAAACTATCCCTCCCAGAAAGTGTCCACTTTGCTGACTTATGCAGCTTACTGAAATGTTCAACATAAAAATTCATCATGAAAATGCACCTTTTCATAAGAACTCCATTTTACATGCAACTGAACCAAAATATGGTAAGTTCAGTGACAGAAGCAAGAACAAACAAGAGTTTTCTTACACATAAATCCAATGCCATGGAAAACAGATGGCCAAGTCTCGCAAGATGATTGTCAATATGAGAAAATAAGCTAGAACTCACCATACTGGGATCCAAGGGAAAGCTGACCTACCCCTAAAACTGCTGTAATTTATCTTCTAGTTCCCATGACCTAAAGTATTAACATTCTAAGAGATGTCTGAGTAGAGTCTCCCATCATCACAAAATCTTTTAACTAATAGGCAATAATAAAGTACGCAAAGATAATGTCATCTTTTCCTATTGTTTTTTTAATATGAAGCTATACCAAATTTCTCTTAGTTAAGAGTCCTGAGTCCCATAAGCCATCTCTTAGAAATCACTTCTAAAAAGGAAGAACAATTAAGACAGGGTAAGATCATAGTGCCAGAGTGCTAAGCCTGATGAAGATTAATATCTTCTTTTTGGATGATATATTATGAAGGGTCTTCCAGAACCAGTGGGAAAGTTTTTTTTAAAAATTATACCTTAAAAGTGGAAATGAAATAAATTCTAAGACTGTGTATGAAAATATCTGATTCAACTTACCTGACTGCTGATAGTAAAGATTTAGTAATCATTGGTTCCAGCCATGGCAATTTGTTTCATCATTCAGGTGAGTATGATTATTGACTGTCTTCTTTAAAATTCCAAAGTCTCCACCTAATCAGAAACAAATTGAAGAAAAGCATGTTAACTGGTGCAATAAGTTCAATAGTAACTTTGTGAATGAAACAAAAGCATTACTATGTTTGTCTGCAGTTTTTCTTCTTCTTATGAAGAAAATATTGTGAACCTGGAGTCTAATACCTTGGATTATTAGCTGAATGAACCTGAAGAAATAAGTCATTTAACAACAGGACAATTAGTTTTCTCTTCTGTGAAATCAAGGCAATAATACCTCTTCTATCTACTTCAGTGGGTTGTGGTAAAGATCTAATAGGATGACCAAGATGAAAATAGTGATATAGGTCTGGGTTCTCCCTCCACCGATGGAAATCATAACACCTGCATGCATTAGCATATAGTCTTTGAGAAGTATGATAGCTAAAAAATTAATCACCTCATAAGCTTTTCTATACTTAGCAATGTTGGTTCTCAGACAACATACACAGAATCTATCAGCAACCTTTCAAGTTACAGAATACAGAGTTATCTCCAGGCCACCATGAAGCAAAGTAAGACATCATTGCAATAAGAAATAAGTGATTTAAACTTCATGTTAATATTAATAATAGCTTATATGTATGTATTCCTTGATTAACAAGCACTTATATATGAATACACATGTTATATGTGTATATATTTATATCTGTATATGCATATATGCAGATATAAATATCTACAATTTAAAAATGAACGGACATATTTAATGAGGTTAAATGATTTGCCCACACATAGCTAGCAGGATTTTGAACCCTGGTTTTCTCGACTCCAAATCTAACATTATAGCCACTACACCAATTGTTTTCTAATTCAAAGTCCAATGCCTTCTGCTACAGTGTACTAGTTATAAAATAAGAATACTTTCCATTTGATTCACATTAGAAAGTGCAGAACTTAAAAATACCTGGATGAACCAAGAACCATTAATTGATGTAGGGAGATTGTTTTTTTTAATCCAAAATAAATGGAACAAAAAATATTTTTTCAAAGTAAAATTATAACAAATGTTTGTGTCAGTTGACATACTTAGTTCTTCTGACATTAGAACTTAATAATTTACATGTAAAAGAGCTTTTGTATATACTATATCATTGTTCCTTACTTCCCTCCTCCCCTGCCCTTCCCCCCCAAAAAACAGTATGAGTTGGGCAGGAAGCAGATTATCCTTCACTTTACAATTGAAGAAACTGAGGCTCAGAGAAGTTAAGGAACTGACTAATATCACAAGCTAAAAATATTTTTCAGTGCTCCAAACCCAGACTCTAAGTATTCTAACTCTAAATCCATTTCATTCTCCCATTAAGCCATTCTTCCTCTCTAAAGCAATCAAAGTATTCTTAAGGTTCTATTGATATGAACTTCCTAATTATTCAAGCCATATTAAACCTAGATTTTTATTGCATCCACAAACTCAACTCAGAAAATTACCATTAAACAGTACCAAACTAGTTATAGTTTCAGTAACATTCCACCTCTATTTACTTTGTTGGCAAGAAAGCTCTTTGAAAACCAAACACTGAACTATCTCTATTGCTCTAAGGCAAATTTGAGAGAGGAGAGGATTGAGAGAAGATAGATGATTTCCCAGCATAAACTTGGATGTAGAAAAGTTAAATGAAAAGCACAATGGAAAAACTAGACAGCCCCCTCTAGCATCTTATAGTGTAGAGTTATATTCAGTCTAATGTCCTTGTACTTCAAACATGTTTACATTGAAATTAAAGTACAGAACCACATTTTAAAGTGAAATAGAATTCTCTCTCTCTCTCTTTCTCTCTCTCTCTCTCTCTCTCTCTCTCTCTCTCTCTCTCTCTCTCTCTCTCTCTCTCTCTCTCTCTCTCTCTTTCTCTCTCTGGAATGTTTGGGATAGCTATACTCATTACTCTTCTCTTATGAGAATAACTGAAAGTTAACTGAGTTGCCAAAATTTGAAGATTGAAATCAATTGATCACATGATTTTAAATTATTTGCAATCAGCAGTAAAAGAAATAAGGAAGTGTTCTAGTCTTCCTGCTTAAGTTCCTTAATACTTCAGTCTATCCTATACACATTGCTACTAAAGTAATTTCTCTTAAGCTCATAACTTACTACATGACTTCTATAATTCAATCAACTTAATTGACTTCCTATTATTTCTAGGATAAAATATAAACTTTTCTGTTTAGCTTTTAAAGACTCTGCACAACCTGGCCCCAATCTACCTTTCCTTTCTTACTGAACATTACTCTCATACTGATTCAGCTACAATGGTCTTCTCTCTATTTCTCTCCCTCTCATTTAAACAGATCACAACATTCTATCTCCCTGATCCTTCCAACACTTTTAAAGTACTCTTCTATGTCAAATGACCTTGCATTTGACTGCTTTATATATGTTTACATTTGATCTCTTTATAATGTTGTACATATTTACATATGTACATGCTATCTTTCCTATTATAATATAGGAAACTAAAGTAGACAAAATTAATATAGGAAACTAAAGTAGACAAAATTAAGTAATTTGCCCAGTCACATATCTCAGTTTTAAGGTTAGATTCAAATTCAAGTCTTCTTGACTCTGGACCCTGTAGTGTATCTATCATATCACTTAGCTGTTAACTTAAGCTCCTTGCAAACTTTAAAGGGCTATATAAATGTCAGCTATTATTGTCACTGTAGCTATTATATTGATTAAGGATTGATTAATGTCATGTATCTACCATCCTATTTCCCCATAGTCTCTCCTTTTAAATTTATTGACAATAGAATAATCATTTTCCCAAGGCGAAAGCATCTGTAATAAGAAGGAATTAGATTGTGCCTATGATATTTTATGATTCCTAATCACCCTTTAATTATATATTATAGATAGATGATAGATATGGATTAGAGATAATAGGCAAATTGATAAACATTCAATATCCAATTTCTTGTATATTATGACAATATTTTAAAATTAAAATATCTCAATCTCTCTTATTAAAGTTCATTCCCTTAAAATGATGCTCTGCAAATGTTTTGTACCTATATGGCATGGATACTTTCTTCAAGAATAAAGTGAAAAGGTGATGGACATGGAAAGAACAAATAACATCACAAAAAGAAAACAATTTTGACAAGCTACAATTGGTTGCCAATGTGGGAGTAATTTCCAAATGACAAGCAGTATTTAAGCAGGGCATCAACTTACTAAAGAAGAATCAAAACCAACATGAAATTAGAATAATAAAAAGAAGATATGACATAATCAAAACCATACCAACCAGAGCTATTTAAACAAGATACAGACAAGATACTGAAAAATGTGAAATGAAACCGAAATTTACATGTACTAATAACATTTCCTACAGAAAATTAACCAACACTTACAATTAAGAAACCATAATAACTTAGAAACCTTAGCCAACAAATAGTTGATTTCCTTGCCAACCACACATATATGGTAGCTTAGGGCAAACCTAAAAAAAACCTAGAAAATAAATTTGCAAATTTCATGGAGGATAGTGAAAAGTTGTGAGTAGTGTCTTTTAAAACACTGAGAAAATAGAGGAATTTGCTGAAATCATAGCATGAAACTCAAATAAACCAGTCCTCCCAAAACTATTTAAATATAAAACTATATAGAGGATAACAAAAATATGAAAATGGAAACGATAGATCAAAATTATGGTGAAAAAGTATCATTTTCAACTAATGATAATAGAACAAAAATTTATCACACAATATGCAACTGATTGGACAATCCATAGTATTGTTCAACCAATGCATGTATTTTAGAAAGACACTACTGATGGACAATGAGACATGCCCAAAATTAAAGAAGAAAAAAAGACCAGGCTGGATTATGTTAAGGGAATCTCAGCACTTTAATGTTTCAAGTTTCTTCCTGGCACAACAGTTCATCTTCATAACACTACTGATCAAATAAGATAAAATTTGCAAAATGCTTAGCACAGTCCCTGGAACTGTGATGCCTAATCCAGGCTTCTTTTCTCCCTTTCTTCCTTCCTTCATTATTCTGATAAAGTTAAATGGCTGTACATCACAATTTATAATATCTTCAAATAACAAAAATTATGGATCATACAAAGGAGAATAAAGAACTCTAAGGACATAAATAGATTATAAGCATATTATCTACAATGAATTGAATATAAAAGTTAGATAAAAGATATCAAAAAGATGTGACTTCAAAAGAAGATGAGCCAGGAATGTAGAGAGACTCCTATGTTATGCTGGTGCCCACATATTAAGAGATATAAATGAAGAACTCTAAAATGTTGGGTTGATTTCCTGTGTAGAATTTATAGGTAAAACTGGACAAAGGTCAGGAAGGGCAAGAAGTTATGATGGGTTGTAATCTGTACAATTAACTGCCTTCATCATTGAGAATACAGATTCATTCTTGCATCTGAGGCTACTGCTGCTACAAAAAAGTATTGCTTCTCTTAATAGTTTAAGGCTTAATAGCATGTCCAACACAAGAGACTATTATGGGTACCTAGTATTCACCTTCAAAAGGAATAAGTACAAAAGGGATAAATCACACATATAGATGATTCACTTAAATTACCCTTAATCCTTGATTAATCTAACAGGTCTTGGTCTTGTTGGTATGAATTCTCATAGTACAACGTAAAATTTCCTTAGAATATGTTTTTGAATAACACAGGTTTAATAAAAGTACACGAACTAAGATTGTAGCAGCATTATAATTGGCTTAAAACAACAAATACCATTATTTAAGAGAATTTCATGGCCTAATTAAGGTTCCTGTCACTCAGTCTAAAATACATTTCTCTTTCTTTTTCTTCATCAGCATCACTACAAAAGAATTTAAAAATAGTAAATTCACCTCTGGTATGAAAAAGACTGATTAATAGCTCTTTAAGTGGTTGTCATCTTCATGGAGTCAACAATATCAAAATATATGGGTTGCTAATATTTGAACATGAAACTTTAAAAATTAGATCTACTATTATTGCAGTCAATCTCAACTTGCCTTCCCTGCTGCAAAACATTCTTAATAACTTCACTAATTGTCTCTGTTAGGATTACAAGGTGAGAACTCAGGAACAGAGACAATAAGACACTCCTCCAAAAACAAAAGAAAGGGGGAGCCACGGGTAACCCTAGAGAACTTCTAAATTTAGTTCTCTATACCATTAATTTTTTAATTTTTGACAAAGATGCACTGGCTCCGGCAGAGAGGTTTTATAACCCACCAGAAGGGCAGTGTCCAGTACAAGCAGCTCCACTGTCCTTAGATAATCGCCAGGTGATGTGGAGAGAGACCCAGAAAGTGGTGAATGGAAGGGACCAGATAGGTTAACTGCATGGGGGCGAGGGTAAGCAGGCGGCGTACCTGAATTCTCACCTTGTCACTGTCCAGACAAACCTGAGTCCTCACCTAGTAATCCTAACATCTATCCTACTCACTATAGAACCTGGTTAAACCCTCTTTAGCTTTTCTCAAGCTTTCCATGAAATATCTTCCCTGTATGTTGAGAACTTCACCTGAAACTTCAGAAAAAATATTGAGACTTTTCCCCAAGCCTTCCCTCTTCTCCCCTCTGCTTTCTGGCATCATTCTGATATGCTCCACAACATCCTCCTTTACTATAATAATGAGAGAGCGTTTCTTGATTCCCCCCCCCCCTTCCCATCTTTTTCTCCAATAGATTTTCCTTATTATCATCCCAATCTTTCTCAGATATTTAATATTCGTTCTCTCCCTACTGGCACATTGCCAACAACCTACAAACAGAGTCACCTTTTTTTTTTAACCTTAAAAACTCTGAGGAATCTTACCATGAAAAATATTTAAGGTATACATACATTATCATTTTTACAAGTGTTCTTTTACATCATATTCTATATTGTGTTATGTATGATATATTTCATGTGTAGATATATGTATCCACATGTATGTATATCTATCTGTGTTTTGTCATTCACATAGAAATTTAAGCTTTTTGCAAGTAAGGATTATTTTACTCTTTGAATACCCAGTACCTAGTGTAGGCTTGGCACATAGTAAGAACTTATTACATGCTTATTAAGAGATGCGCAGCCTGTCTCTTCCCTTTGTTTCTAGTTGTTTAAAACATTATTCTCATCCATAAAATCTGTAGTCCAGCCACAAAGGCCTATTTGCTGCTCCTTACATATTATGCTCAATCACCCATTTTTGGGCCTTTTCTGGCCTGGAATATTCTTTCTCTTTACTTATAATCTCTTAACACCCTGCTTTTTTTTTTTTTTTTTTTTCAAAACAACTCAAATATCACCTCCTTCAGAAGGCCTTCCTCACTACTTACAAACTTTAGTGTTTTCCTCTCTAAGCGTCTTACCTTTCACCTTCTCTGTATTTATTTTCTACACTCATTAAAATGGAAGCTTTTGAGTTATAATGAACTTTTCCTTTATATCCTCAGAACTTTGAGACAGCTACTGGTAAACAGTTGATGATTGATTATTTAATTGATTATAGCAGCATCTTATCAGAATGAATATAGTAGAAACAATGATAGGCTTAGGGTCAAGAAGCCCTGTGTAAAATCCCATGCTGCACACTAGCTGATTGATCCTAAGTGACTAAATTTCTATGTACAAGGAGTACTTTTCTGAGATTTAACCTTCTCTAGATTGGTGGGACTCTGTGGAAATATCTTTATGCTAATAATAATTTGTGTAATATTGGATTTTGTTATAAATCAACTGTTAGATTTTCGTCATTTGTAGACTCAATAAAGTCATATAAAATGAGATGTATTAGAGAAATAAAATGACCTCATTTAATGACTTCTTTCAAAGGTCATTTAATCATCTGGGTTCAAATCACAATTTTATCACTTATCTGTAATACTTTGTCTTTGGAAAATTTATCTCACTATTCCAAGATTGTTTCCTCATCTGTAAAATGGGAGTGATAATAATTTTATAACCTATTTCACAGAGTTGACATGAGCAAAGGCTTCTAGATGGTTCAGTGAAGGAAGGACTGGACCTGGAGTCAGGAAAATATGAATTTAAATACAGCCTCAGATATTTCCAGTTGTGAAATCCTGGGCAAGTCACTTAATTTCTTCTTATAGGATAATAGTGGATTTGCCTCTCAGGGAGAGGATAAAATAAAACAATATTTTAATATTAATTTATAAACTTTAAATCACTATGTAAATTCTAGCTATTATTATTAAATATCAAAGAATTATAATAATGTAAGTTATTACTATTAACTCATGCAAACTTTAAAGAATACCAGAAATATGAGTTGCTTTTATTAAGCCATAGATTCCCAGGATGATACATTTTCAGTCTTACTCCAAATACATCCCTGAAACATTGTAAAAGGAGAGTAGAAAGCTAAGGTGAATTTTTCATTTTCTAAAAAAAAAATATTATCTATAAAATGATAACTGACATTTATACTGAAATATAAAAATTTGTATCTATTGGCTAATTTGTGCCTCGCAATATCCTTGTAAGGTAAGTATAAGTATTTGAAATTGTTATTACTCACATTTTAGCAATGAGAAAATTGAGGCTAAGATTAATCAATTGAAGCTGAAAGGTTGCCTATAGTTATATAGCTAATAGATATCATAGGCAGGATTTTAATTGTGTCTTCCTGAAACCAAAACTTGAAACTGTTCCAAAATGCTTCACTGCATTTCACCCTCCTGATTTATCTGATTTTGTATTACTACATACTTTCTTCATTATATCTGATTATATCCATCAGATTTTCTATCAAAAAAAAAAAAAAAAAGATGGCAAAATTTTTTAACATTTTGGAAATAAAATATTTCAAAGATATGTTTAACATCACCTTAGTGGTTTCTACACCTCTGAATGCAAGAAGTCATATTCTTGCTCATCTGACTGAATATTACTGTTAAATGCTTCAGGAGATACTTTAAAATATCAAAAAGTGTCTAAGTTTTTCCCCAACTTTTTCCCCTAGATTCTTTCGAGGCTCAAGTTCCACCTTCTACAGGAGTCCTTTTCCTGCCCCATTTTCTTTGCTGCCAATTCCTCAAGAGAAAAGATAAGAGTTCATTTTCCCTTTATACTATATCTATTTTGTATTACATGGTACATATATTATATATACTTAATACCTATACCTATATACACCTATATACCTATATACACTACATACATGTAATATAGGCGCATGACATGATATATATGCACATATACACACATTCATACTTGTATATGCAATGCATTCAAGTATACATTTATACATGTGTGTATGCATGTGTGTGCATGTGAGTGCTTGAAATGGCCTTTTCCTTGAATCTGTAAGTCAACTTGGTAGTTCTTCTAATGTTTCATTAAACACCCATTGACATTAAGCAAATTTAGAGGCACAAGAATGCTTGTAAATCTAATAAACCACTTAAAATGTCAAGAATTGTTGGGAGACATGAGAGTTAAGAACAACACAAAGGCTTTTAAAGCTAAGTTAGAGGTAAGGAGAAAGTCATGAATCAATTAACATTTAGTAAGGTTCTACTATGTGCCAGACACTGTCCTGGGCACTGGGGATACAAATACAAAGAATAAATCCTTATTCTCAAGGAGCTTATGAGGGAGACCATAAAATATATACAGAATGTAAATATAAAGAGAATGAATGGAAAATAAATACAAGATAGGGAAGGAGGCCACTAACAGTTAAGGTGGAGGTGGGGGGGTGCATTAAGAAACCCTTCATGTAGAAAGTGATACTTGAGCTATGTCTTGAAGGTACATGTGGATTCTGTGAAGTAGAGGTGAGGAGGGAATACATTTCAGGAATGAGGAACACCATGAAAATGCAGAGATAGAAGGCAGAGCATTGTATGGCAATTAGAAAGCCAGTTTGACTGTATTGCACAGTTTGGGAGTGGGAGTAATGCACAATGACAATGGAAAGGTAGGATAAGGCAAGGTTATAAAGAGCTTTAAAATCCTAGACTGAACTTGGAATACTAAGAGGAATGTTGCTACCTTTGACAGAAATAGCACAGTTTGGAAAAGGGAAAAGTGTTGGGAGGGTGGGGGGAGAGTGGGATGTTAAGGGGAAGATGAGTTCTATTTTGGAAGTAGTGTCCCGGATACATCTTATACTCAACATTTCCACCACAAAATATTTCCAAAACTGAACTCATTACCTTTTTCTCTAAGCCCTGCCTTTTACCCAATTTCCCTATAACTATCAAGGTTATTACCATCTTTCCAGTCATCCAGGTTCCTTATTATCTTTACCCCATCATATCTAACCAGTTGCCAAATGCTGTTGATTCTTCCTCCATCTTCTTCCATCTCTCATCTATTCAACCTCTCTTCTCTGCCAAAACAGTGCCCATGATACAGGCCCTCATCACTTCAAGACTAGTCTATTGTATCAGTCTGTTGGTTGGTCTTCTGACTCATTTCATCCTCTACTCAGTTCCCAACAGTCTTCCTAAAGGATAGTTCTGATTCTTACTCAATATACTCCAGTTGCTCCCCATTATCTCCTGGATCAATTATAAAATTCCTTTTGGCTTTTAAAATGCTTCACAACCTAGCTTCTTTTTGTTTTTCTAGTCTTCTTACTCTTTAACTCCCTACATATAATCTCTAGTCCAGCTACATTGGTCTTTTGCTGTTTCTTGCAGAAGATACCCATCTCCCTGCTTTCGTGGCCAATGCTAGAGTCTTCTCCCTGAGATTTCTTCTAAATTAGCCTTTATATATATCATACATATGCATATACATATACATATACATATACATATACATATACATATACATATACATATACATATATATATATACATATACATATATATTTGCTGACTGTATGCCTTTTCACTAGCCATTCTCTATGTCTAGAATACTCTCTTTTCTAGATTCTTTCAAGGTTCAACTCAAGTTCCACTTTCTTCAGGAGTCCTTTTCCTGCCCTATTTTCTTTGCTGTCAATGCCTCAAGAGAAAAGATAAGAGTTCACCTTCCCTTTATACTAATCTATTTTGTATTACATGGTTACATGCATGTTTTCTCCTTCATCAAAATGTGAGGTACTTATTATTTCAAAGTCCGATTCTTTTTGTACAGCTAAACAACTGTTTGGACATGTATACATATATTGTATTTTATTTATACTTAAGCATATTTAACATGTATTGGTCAATCTGCCATCTGGGGGGGGGGGGAAGGAGGGAAAAATTAGAACAAAAGGTTTGGCAATTGTCAATGTTGTAAATATCTGGTAAATAAAAACTATTAAAATAAAAATTTTTTAAATGTGAGGTACTTGATGTCAGGTACTGTGTTTTTTATTTAATTTTTATCCCTAGCGCTTAGCAAAGTTTATAGAGGAGAAGGCTTGTTGACTGTCTAATAATATTAAATTTAATAAAGATAAATGTAGAAGATTGAGGCACAAATAGATTATATTTTTGTGAAAATATCTATTGATTTTAGATGACTACAAGTTGAATGAGCTAATGAAATGACATGAAAGGCAAAAGAGATATGAGCTTCATTTACATTGGGAAAGACATGAGGTTGTTTATCCTTCATCTTCAAAGAAGACCAATGACAGCATGATGAATGATGTCTTGATTTCCACACAAGTTGAATTTAAATAAAGGAGAGTTGTGCAAAATTGTGAACCTCACATTTTCTTCCGGATTGCAGTAGTAAGACTTAGGACAACTTGTAATGGCCTAGAATGCATTGGATGACCTTGGAGTCTTCTTTGTATTACCAAGCTCTAAGCACTCCACAGCACTTCAGCCATCTTCATAGCCTTGGAATAAACTGTTGACATCCACCCACTCAATCAGAAGTCTTCAAAAATTTAGGATAGGCATCCCTCAACTCATCAATAAGTTTAAAGCATATTAGCTATCTTCAACCTGGTTTAGCCCATCTGCCAAGATAGTTTTACTGGGGTCTCTCTGCTATGTCTGTTACAGGTATTTGGAACCACAGGTGAGAGTTGGGTGGCATTGGAGATGGATGAGCAGCCCTCAGAAGACCAAGCCAAGCCTACTCACCAAAGGTATTAATGTTGCCTGAACACTTCATCATATTTAGAACAAGGGAGTGAGCGATCCTGTGTACTCTGCCCTGTGTAGATCACATTAAGAGCACTGTTGTTAAGTTCTGGACACCACACTTTCTGAAAGATATAAATACGCTAAAGCCCATAATGTGAAGAAGGTTCAAGTTGTTGATAGAAGTAAAGAGCATATTTTATGAGAATTAATTTCAGGGATTGGAGATGTGAAGCCTTGAGAAGACTTGATTGAAGAACATAAAAAAAAAGTTATTAAGCACTAGAAGAGAGATCAGACTTCATGTATTCAATCACTGAACAGAAGAGCTAGAAGCAATGGGTGAAACCTACTACAGAAAGACAGATTTAATTCTGATGGAAAGAACTTCCAAATATTTAAAATTGCCCCAAAGTGAAATTCACTGTCTGAGAAGACTTAATAGAGATTTTCCAGTAGAGCTGAAATGACCACTTGGGAATATTTCAGCGAGGATTCCTGTTCAAAAACATATTATATCAGATGATCACGTAACTCCCTCCTATCTCTGAGATGCTGCTGCTACTGCTATTGCTGGTGGTGGTGATAATAATGAGGAAGCAATGTCCTTTCCTGGACACATGCAAATAAAAGCTCAGAACTTGACTTCTTCAACACTTAAGCAGTCAAACTCTGTCAACTTGAGTGAAAGTGTGAGTGACGTATTTGCTCACTCTCTTGGAGAATGAAGCATGTAAAAAATGTGGCAAATATTTTAAAATCAGAGCCCTGTTTCCTGAAAGAACGAAAGATGCTGACAAATTTTCTGCCAGTTATTACCTCCAGAGTTCAAAATAGCAAGCTGAGTGGGTGTAAGCACTTCAAGTGCAAAAGAAAGAATAAGCAGGGTGGGTATGAAGGGAAAGGAAATTGTACTTTCTCCCCCTCTTCTGTGTGAGGAGAGGAAAGAGATTTTAAAGGATATTAATAAGTAGTTCTAAAAACAAAAACAAAAACAAAAAACAAGAACAAAAACAAAAACAAAAACAACTAATGAACTTGCATAAAAACTCAAACTTGATTTAATGTACATTCAGGGTAAAAGCTGTCAAATTGATGCTAAAAAGAAAAGTTTCTATTTCCTGTCACTTGTTTCTCTACTTGAGCAGCTAGATGGCACAGTGGATAGAGAATGGAACTTGAAATCTAGAAGATTCATCTTCGTGAATTCAAATCTGATCCCAGACATCTATTAGCTGTGTGATCCTGGGCAAGTTACTTAACCCTATTTACCTCGGTTTCCTCATCTGTAAAATGAGCTAGAGAAGGAAAGGCAAAACCACTCCAATATCTTTGCCAAGAAAACCCAAATGGGATCACAAAAAAAGTCAGACACATCTACATGACTGAATAACAAACTGTGAAGTACTGAGAGGGAGTAGGATGTAGTGGCTAAAGGGTCAGCCCTAAAGTCAAGGAGACAAGGGTCAAGACTTTCCAAGCTCAGGAGAGCTATTGACAAGCAAGCCACTCAACTATTTAGTGCTTGAGACAGCTCCCTAAAGTTTGAAATCACAGATCAAGACCAAAAATAAACAAACAGACAAAAACCCTGCATAGTACTGATTCTGTGTGTAATAGGATTTCAAAGAAAGGAAAGGTCAATATGGCCGTGCATAGTTTGAAGAGGCTTCCTTAAGGAGGTAAAACCTCCTTGCCTTGGAGCATGAGTACAATTTGTACAAGGGAAGAGAAATAGAAAGTACCTGCCTACCATTTCAGTATGAGAAAATGTGAACCAAAAAGGAGCCTGTGGTTGAATTAAGCATTTCTGAAAACTTCAGATTTCAGATATGACTATTGAATGGTTTTAATCTGAATTCACTCAGAGCAGGAAAACAAAACCTGCATCCTTTTAAAGATGTTAGCTTTTTTAAAAGAGACATACCGGGTCAATAAATAAATAGGCAAAAATTCACTTTGAAAATATGTAAATCAATTATTGTAGCCATAGCACAAAGAATGGCAATTTTAGATTACAGTTTATTATACAAGATTTTTTTTTATTTTTATGACTTTATATAATCTTTAATGACAAAATCGCAGAATATTAGTGTTTGAAGAGACTTTAGACATAGATAGGGAATGACAATTCAAAAGAATGCCAGTAATGTGAACCAGAGTTCAAATCCTAACACTGTAGGCCTCAGTTTCCTAATATGTAGTCTGAAGAAGGTGGAATAAATGGTTTTAAAGGTTCTTCCTTAGTTTAGATGTTGGATTCTCTTATTATGAAATTTAGGATCAAGAAAGTTGTTATTTCACAAAGTCTCAACAGTTAATAAGCCATTAAAAATCTTCAGTTGTACAAGGAATATAATAGCACATAGTAGGATCTTGATAAATGCTTGTTGACCTGATTGACTGATACTTCTGTCCAACAATGTAATCAACGTCCTACTGTTGTTTATAGAGTTTTTAAATGTTACTTCAATTATATAAATAAACTTTTTTTCTTCTAAAATACTTTTTCCAATGGCATACACCCACACAAAATCTCAGCACTAGTATTATTCTTACTTCCTTCCCACACTGATTTCCAAAAGCAGGAAAACAATTCAGGAACAGATAGATTACAAAGTGGCAGACTTTTATAGGGCTGGATTTAAAGTCTCAAGATTTGGGTTCAAATTTAAACTCTAGTACTTAATATATCATTTATGAATTTGGGAAGCTCATTTTTACCTCTTTGTAATTCCCTTTACTCTCTATAAAATGAGAGAATTGAACTAAATGTTCCCTAACATATTTTCTAGTTTTAAACCTTAACCCTAGGAATATTCTTCTCCCTCTTGGTCAACAATTTAGAAAATTGTAAAGAAAAACAGACATTATATATAACAGAAAGTCACAGGAAAAAAAAGCCATGTAACATACGAAAATGCAACTTAAACTCTTTTCTTGGGGAAAAAAAAGGAAGTAAAAGAGAGATCACCTTGTAGCACAGTTCATGAGTGGGACAACCTCAGGTCTTAAGAGCAGGGAATCAACATTCCAATTCTGATTCACTAGAACATGCAGTATTAGAAGTCAAATGCCATAATTATGGTTTATCAACAGTTTCTATTGCTCCCTTCTTGGTCATCTCCTACTTTGTTTTCCTACAAGAAATACCTTCATGAATAAGTAAGAATGGAAGTTTGAATTACAGCAACACTGAAATTTCAGGGCATCTTTCAAAATTATCAAAATTCTAAGACACTTCCTTACCTGCAACTGCTGCTTAAGAATATAATCGTTTTGCCTAACACACTCTCATTGCCTTAAATTTTGGGATCTACAAATAAAAATATTAATGCTGTCCTCCAAATCCTCAGCGTGGAAGAAAAGGGCATTTCTTGGATCAGTGAAGGTATGCTTGTATGTAAGTGTGTGTGTGTATATATATATATTATAGGAAGCTTCACAAATTCACAAATCTATCATGTGCTGGGTCCTATGAGGGTTGATTATTTTCTTTTTGGGGGAGATAGCAATTTGTATTTTAGGGATGTTTAAATTTTGTGAGAATTTACTGAGCAAAGTTTTATTGAAAAGTCTGTATTTGTATGTATTTCTGAAATATGTCTTTTTTTCTCATCAGTTACCTATCATAGTCTCAGAATTATGAGTCTGATATTTATACCCACATTTATACATTATTTTTGTTTTACAAACTGCTTGATATACATACTCATTTCACCCTTAATACACCTTATAGCTTCTAGAGAGGGAAGACACTGCTTTATTAATACTTCATTTTATAGATGAGGAAACAGAGTCTCTGAAAGATTATATTACCAGAGTGGTAAGAAGCAAAGTATGGGATTTTAATCCATGTCCTTTGATTATTATCATCATTTCACAAATGAGGAAGCTGAGACCCAAAGAGGACTTGGCCAAGATCACAAAGCTCTCCCTTTTATGATATCTTAGGTCTACTCTCCATGCCTAACCAGCAATGATAGGATTGGAAATTATGTGGAAAGGCTGAATTAGCAATAAACACAGTCCCCAAACTACAGGACTGCAACCTTGGTGGAAATAGAAGTTCAGTTAAGAAAGATTTTCCCAGCTGGGATCTCTGTCCTCACTAACCAGACTTCCTGTTCTAGATCGTGCCAAGGTCGAGACGGCGTCCCCAATGAAAGCTGTTCAACTTGTTGAACTGGTGCACAAGGGCCATGCCAAGGAAGCCCTTTAAACTGGCAGTCAGCATGGAGGAGCGAGTGTGTCCACTTCATGGAAAGCCCCTCCCGGGGATCACAGCCTTGGTATGCAAACCTGTTTGTTTGCAGAGACAAAAAAGGAAAGGCGGGGGAGAGCCAAGCTCCAGCAAGTAGAGGGAGTAGATACTTGTGTCTGACTCAGGGAAAGGGACACTGTGTAGCAAATGTTTTGGAAGGATATGATTACATTTGATTCCTCAGAATCTTCCCTTTCCCTTTCCCCTCTTTAAATAGGCAGGGCAGGTATGGTCCTTGACAAATCACTGGTGCTGTCAAATATATCTCACCAGAAGGGACATCCCTTCTGGCACTTGGTCTAAGTGAAAGTCCAAAGCACAGCCACAGCAACAGATAACTATGGACTGCCTGAACCATACATCAAAGCCCGCCAGCCCTAGGAAATTGGAAGCTAGCCAGAAATGCAGAATACAGGCAGGAGAGTATGTTGCCTTAGGACAATAGAAAACTGGGACATAGAAAAGTCTATAAATTCCAAACACTAGGGAGGTCTTCCCAGAGATTTTATCCAGTTCTGTCCAGCCTATGATTTAATTTCCTTTGAAGGAGGAAAAACGTACCTAAGCTTTCTGTTTGCAAAGACTGACATCACAAATATATTCCCCTACATTCGTGTCTTTTTCAGCCTGCAGCCAGGTTGTCTGAAACAATAGTTCTAAGTGAGATGTGACATTCTTCTATTCATCTTAATGGGATATTTCATCTGGGAGGGGGGTAATTATGATCATTTAAATGCAAACAACACTGCCTCATTACTTATATCCCATCAGATATTTCCCATAAATTCTGCTAAACTAAAAAGGTTTCACATATTCATCATAACTTGACAGTTTTATATATTTGACAGGCTTCAACATAGAGCCTGATCCGAGGTAACCTGGATTTAAAGTAGAAGAGTCATTCTTTTATTCACATAACTTAGTCAGCTATTATTATTATCCTTAAAAACAAGGGTAAAGCAATGCATACAATAGCACAAAGGAGGGAAGGAGGGAGAAAGAGAGAGAGAGATGAAGGAAAGAAAGGAGGAAGAGATGGAGGGAAGGAGGGAGTGAGGGAAGGAAGGAAAGAGAGAGGCAAGAAGGGAAGAAGGGAAGGAAGGAAGGAAGGAGGGAAATAGAGAAAGGAAGAATGAAGGGGGAGAGAGAGAAGGGGGAGGGAAGGAGGGAAGGAGGGAGGGAAAGAAGGAAGGAAGGAAGGAAGGAAGGAAGGAAGGAAGGAAGGAAGGAAGGAAGGAAGGAAGGAAGGAAGGAAGGAAGGAAGGAAGGAAGGAAGGAAGGAAGGAAGGGAGGGAAGGAAGGAAGGAAGGAAGGAAGGAAGGAAGGAAGGAAGGAAGGAAGGAAGGAAGGAAGGAAGGAAGGAAGGAAGGAGTGACAAAAGAAAGAAATGGAGAGAGGAAAGAAGGGTGATGGAAGAAAAGAGAGGAGGGAAGGGGAGAAGAAAGGAAGGTAGTTTTTTTTTAAAGATTCAAGAATTCTAATCAAATACAGTGACTAATCATAATTCCTGAAGATTGATGAATCCACTTCTTAAAAGAAAGATGATGGACATATTTGGATATGACCAATGTGGAATTTTGTTTTGCTTAATTATATGTGCATGTGTTTCCTGTTCCCCTCCCCATGAAGAAATATGGATAAGAGGAGGAGTTGGGGGACAGAAAAAGAATTAATGAATGAATGAATGAGTGAATGAATGAATGAAGCATTTATTACCACAGTGCACTGTTTTAAGCAAGGGGGATAGAAATAGAAAAATTAGAGTTCTAGTTCTCAAGAAGCTCACATTTTAATGGGTAGGACAACACATAGAAAGTGTGTTGCTTCTTGATTGAAAAAAAAAATTGTTTTTAAATAAGCTGAAAAAAGTGTACTCCAAAGAATTTTGTAGAAATACTTAAATGCCTCCTTTCTATAAAGAGAATCAATAATAGCAGTGCTTGTTCACGGTTAGCACTGCAGTGATATGATTAGTATCTAAGGCACTGAACTTGGTTGGAGTCAGGAAAACCTGAGTTCAAATCTTACCACAGAAAGTTACAAGTTCCAAAATCCTGAACAAGTAATTTAACCTAGTTCTTTAACTGTAAAATAGGAAAAAATTATAGTAGCTACTTCACAGAGCTGTAAGGATTAAAGGATATTATATATAAAAAGGGCTTTACAAAACTTAAAAGGAAATAATTTAAGTATGATTGTGCCTATCACTATTATTATTATTCAGTCTTCATTCTATTTATAATATTCTATTATAAAATCTTCCCTTTCTCTTTTGAATACATTGCATAAAATGGGTTGACTATAAACTCCATTAGGGCAGTGATGGTGTCTTAACCCAACTTTTATATCTCCCTTGTCACCAAATACAACAGACAAATGGAGCTAATCAAAGGACTAAACTAACATATAAAAAAAGAAAGAAAATTAAAAGAAAAATCATCATCAAAGTTGATCACTAATCCCTGACCCAATTATCCTCCATGATATTAATCTTAGAATTACAAAAAGCAAAATCTTACAAATTATTGTGGTATAAACCTCTGTGAAAAGCATGTGTCAAAACAGAAACAGGGCTCATTTTTATCACTCTCCTGTTTTAGTACAGTCATGAAGAAGCCACAGCATTGAGAACACTCATTAAAAGACAGGGCCCAGTGAATTTCTGTTTCAGGGAACTGTAAATGAGTTGAGGTCACTCAGCACTAAGCCACCTTATAACATACCAGCATCACTGTTCTAGGAGTACATTCTCAGTTAAGTCAGCAATTTGTCATAACCCAGCATATCATCCATAATGGAATGCTGGGGGAGGTACAATGATTTCAAGCTTTTTTCTAATCCAGTGAGGAATGCCAAGGTACAGACTATGTATTGATTGCATGAAGTGTAGTTATTTTCAGCCCCCTGAATCACCACTCTTGCTCTGCCATTGGGCCCAAAGTCATATTATTGCCATTTTAAAATATTTTTAATTAATTATTCTTCTTTGTGTGTGTGAACAAATATTTGGAACAACCCCTCCAAACTCTTCCCAAAAATGGATCAAAAGAGATACGGAAATTGAAGCAAAATAAAAATCATAAATATTAATGGCATAATTTTTTTTGTTAAAATGATAGTCTATATCAGATTATTTGCTGTTTTGGGGAGGGAATAGGTAAGGAAGGGAGGGAGGGAGGGAAAGAGGGAGGGAGGGAGAGAGGGAGAAAAAATTTGGAACACAAAATGAATGCTGAAATCTATCTTTACATGTATTTAGAAAAATGAAATACTATTGAGGAAAAAAATGAAATAAAAATGGTACTTGATATGATACTTGATAAGATATGTGAGATATTACCTTTTTCCTTCTATGTTTGTTCTTTCAAAAATTTATTGAGCACCTACTATGTGCAGACACTGTGCTATAGTCAGTACATGGTCTTGAAGTCAGTGTTTGCTTGACTAAAATCATGCTTAAATCAATAAGCAAATATTCATAGCAAGATTTGGGGACTTTTGGAGAATATGACAAAAAAAATTCTTTTTAATGGTAATTAAAACAAGCAGCTGACATAAAGAACCTTAGCTATTTCTGTTTTATTTTCATTGTGATTTGTGCTAGGTTTTATAACAACAGGATGTCATGTTTGCTGTTTCTTTCAAAAGATGACTGAATTGGTATAGAGGCCAAGATAGAATAAAAGTAACAGCTTATTTGAAGTTGGCTAAAGCTGAAAAAGTCAAATCTTATATATTTATTTATGTATTTAAGGTTTTGTTCAATGTATGTGACAGCCTCAGAAAAGCTACATCTTGTTCTTCTAAATGTCTCTATGGAAAAGCAGTTATATGACATATATCAGAAGCTTTCAAGTATTGTAAGTCATCTTAATGTAATGTATCTTAAATACATTTACATATTAAACTTAATCATAATAATGACTCTTCCTCACTGCCAGCACCTCTTAACATAAAAATTTTAAATTTTCTTAACCTAGGATAGCTGGCCTACTTCATTACATTAAAACCTGATGGAATGTCAGTTGAAAAGTCTGTCTTCCTGTAGTCAATATTTGCTTGATTGAAAGCATATTTAAATCAATAAGCAAACTGTATCCTTTCTGTCAGTACCAGAATCAAGAAGTGCCAACTATTAGAACTAAAGGACATATTTTTGAGACATTTTGAAGTGTTTACATATTTTAAATATTGGTACATTATTATTTATACTGTGCTTCCTCTACATAGGACATCATTTATTTTAACCAACTTTAGAAAACAAAATAATTTTTCTTAATCACCTACTTCTCAATTGGAAATTTCAACTGTGGTCCAAATAACTTCATATTTTTATTTGGACTATAATGTTCTATTTCTGTCCTGAGAAATTTTCACAGTTAAGAAAGTAGTCATTGTTGTTGCCTTAAAATGTACTGTGTTACATTGGATTAGATTTTTGCTGTTATGTTGATATAATTGAGCCATGACTATATGCAATTAAAATCTGAAATTCTTAACGATTAGCCAAGTGCCAACAACTAATACTGATTTATTAATTTGTGCTTCTTTCATCCAAAGTATAACACGCATCTATAAAATGAAACATTAAAAAATTATGGCAAAAATAATGGCAAAGTCTAAAAGGAAAAATAAATAAATTTACAATCAAGAGGTACAAAAGAAAACAATGAATTTGGAGTCAAAGGACCTGGGTTTAAATACATTCACTGAGATTTACTATCCTATCCATGTAACTCAGGTGAAATTACTGACGAAATAATCTCTAAGGTCCCCTCTAGTATCAAATGTTATGAATTGGCACTTCCTCCGAAAATGAGCTAAGTCCTGTCATAACTTACTCTACAACAGTAGGTAAAATCAATGGGTAGATTGATGTAAGTCTCAATTTTATCTTCCATAAAATTGGAATAATAATATGTATACTACCTATCTTGGGTGGTTATTATGAGGAAAATGTTTTGTAATTCTAAAAATTCTATATAAATACAAGCTAATATTATTAGCCCTTTGTTTCTTCATCTGTAAAAAAAGTGAGCCCTTCTAAATATAACATTCTATGATCCTATAATTCTACCATCTAGAAGTTAGGAGCTAGTGCTTTAGGAAGTATTATCCCCAAAAGAATTTACTGACCTGTGATCCTATTTATTAGCAGATAATCATTAACTCACCCTTTCCAAGACTATAGTCAGAACTGACAATGGTTCTCATCCTGAAAAGTATTTAAATAACAAATTCCCATTTGAATTATAAACACTAAGCAAAGAGCTATAACAAAAGGCACATGTTGAGATATTATAGTACAGAGTATTTTATGTTGGATGAATATTAGCAAAACCCAAAGCTCATTCATATAATTTTTTTAAAACCTCAGAACAAGGAAGTGGTTTTTGGAAGTAAGAAAATAACATATGAAGTGGAATTTTAGGAAACTAGAAGAAAATAATGGCATCTTCTCAATACTCCAAAATTAGATTAATACTTTCCCCACTGTTTTTATTATTAAATAACACAGGTGTGATACTCAAAAAGATTTCCACTAAAGAGAAGGAAGTAGGAAGCAGATTTCTCAAATAAATAAAGATTGGTAATGGGGTTTGGCACCATATTCACCACATGTGTGGCTCATAGCCAAAAGTTTGGTTTATCTAACATTTGTCTGGTAAAGTTCAGGGTCATAGTTCCTTCACACATAGACATACACACATACGCAAACATTATCTAATTTCTTTACAAGACTGGAAGAAATTTCTGACAACCTAAACCAAAAATGAGACTACACTGGGTTTCCATTTAAAAGAAAACTTAAAATTAAAACTGGGAAATATTAAGAAGTAAAACAAGGACCTATAAAGAACAATGAATGGATCTGATGCAATCATCACAACAAATACTCCAGACTCTGAAGATTGATTAAAAAATGAATCAACAAACTAGAAAAAAGTTCAAATGAAATGACATGCTCCCTTCTGTGGGAAGAAAGTTTATGGCATACATGGCATTGGCAAAGCAGCCAAGCCTAACATTTCCAAATGAAGAAAGGTCAAAATATTGTACGCATTCTTGTATTCTCACTTCCTAAACAGTAAGGTTGTCTTATTGTTTGAACATTTATAAATTTTAAATGGATTATAAAAGGCAAACCATTTTCACATAGCTCAAGACTATTACTTTGGAGGCTGGGTGGATCACTTGAATTTAAGCTTCTGTGATAAAATATACAAACACAAAAAAAATCTGGCAGCAATATAATGAACCCCTAAAAGTATGGAGCTGACTCAGGAAAGATGAAGTGCCCCATCATAAAGAGAGTGCTGCCAGTCAGCAGTGGAACAGGCCTTCAGTGGCTGCTGTACTTTCAGTTTAGATGTGATAGTAAAATCCAATCTCAAAAAAAGAAAAAAATTATTTTACACAGAGTATGGTCTCTATTTAGATCTTTAACATGATTTATTATTTTAAGGTAAAATGAAAACTGGGAACTTTATACTGTCATTTTTACACTAGGTAAGTTTTTGAAACATCCCCATTAAGAAGTTAATAAATTAATATTAATGGGTCTAATAGTTTAGAGAGATAAATGAGGTTATTATCTGTTCCCCAGAATCCTGTTTCATAAATCACCTTCTGAAAAGTACACATATTTTCTTTCTACAGTTTATTTCCTCTTGAATTAAAAACCCTGAATTCCCAAAAAATAGAAGAAATAGTTTCAAAGAACTCAATGCCCTAAATTTTCTTAAGAATTATTGATTTGTAAGTTAGAAATTCATGTTTACATTTCACATTTTTCATATATAGAGTGACTATATATCATAACATGCTTATAGCAAAAACTTTTACATTTGTCTGGATTTGTAGTATTCACATTTTTGTGGTTTTGGAATCCTTCTCTCCTGCTTTTCATGACTTAAAACTCCAACCCTGGATGAACCCTCTCTGGAATTGATAGAACAAATACCTACTAAGCATATTCATAAAAACTCCACTTTCTTTTAACAAAGATATTCCAAGGGATGTCTTAAGAACATTGAAGGGCTATCAACATTTTTAAATGATTGGTCTAAAAGACTTTTTTTTAATTAAAAATATTCTTTTAATCAATTCTTCATATGCTATATATATTGATAATATTATGGAAAAGGGGAAAAAAATGAAAATATCAGTATTGGAAAGCCCTCTACTGGGTTATCTTGGTAATTTCCTTGTCTAACTTATTTGTTATTCTTTTCCCAACTATCTTGCCTTTTCTAGCCTTAAATATTCTCAACTATAGTAACTATGTTCTTTCCCCCAAGAAAAATATCTAGTAAGCACAGCTGATTTTCTTTCAATTAGCAAAAAAAAAAAAAAAAATTTCCTAGTACAGATGAAAGGCTGTCATTCCATCTTTATGGACAAATAAAAATAGCCCCAGTTCTCTGAAGAACAAGTTTCTACATATTTGGAGGCAGCTGTCTCCCCTCACTAATCTTACATACATTGTAAACGTTCCTTTTCTCAATGACTCTCTCAACTTCAACAATCTAGTTATTCACTCATGATTTTTTAAAATTTATTCTATGACAACATATTTTTAAATGGTGAGATTAGACTAGAAGGTCTCAATTTATAATATTTATTTAATGATTTGATATTAAGGCATATTAAAATGGAGTATGCAGTTAGGGTGAAAGGAAAGGAATAAGAATTTACATAGTGTTTACTAGTGCCAGAAACTGTACTAAACACTTTACAAATATTATATTTTATCTTCCCGAAAACCCTGAGAAGTCAGAGCTATTATTATTATTATTTCTATTTTATAGTTGAAGAAACTAAGGCAAAGAGAGGTTAATTGACTTTCCACTGTCAGACAGCTACTGTCTGAAGTGGGATTGGAAGTTACATTTTCCTGTCTTCAGGTCCAGCAGCGCTCTAACCAGCACTTAAATATGGTGCCTGGCACATAACAGATGCTTAAGAAATATTGATTGATTATCAACTGTTTCACCTACAGTTTCAAAGCAGGGAAGTCTAGTGGAGACAACTAAATCAAAGGAAGTCCATTACTGGCTTGCCTAACTTCTAAGCTCAAACATTTTGATGGGAAAGTCTAGTCCTGATAGGTGTTCTGAGTTGGTCTGAAACTTTCCCCACCAAAAGGGCTTCTAGTTATTCAGGAATATTCTGGCTAAGTCAGGGACCTCTCTGACAGCTGCAGGCTTAAATGCTACACTTGTTTTATATATGCTGAATTTCTTGAAATGGTATATTTAATATTTAGGATGATAAGACTTAAATCTAGAAAACTGTAAGTCCAAAAGCCTTATTTCACAGAGGAGAAAATTGAGGCTCAAAAAAGTAAATGACAAGTAAAATGACCTATCCAAGGCCATAAAGGAAGTAAATAATGAGATTCAAATCCTAATTCTCTGCCAATAAATACAGTCTCTTTGCATGATATCATGCTGTCTCAAATTCAGGGTAAGAAAAATATTTAGTGAAGTGTAGAATTTCCCTGATTCAAGCAAATACAGGAACTAAATCTTCTTCAGACATCTTAGCATTGTGACCACAGTATGATAATTTGCCTATTTTCTTTTGTATCATTTAGGAGCACAGGCATCTACATAATAGAAATTCCAGAATAATTACCCTACCTAAACAGTCTCAGATATCCATAGAGGAAAGGAACTTTGCATAATCCTTTCTATAATGTTTAAAATACTGGGGATATAACAAGAGAGCTAGAAACTGCCATCAGAACATCCTTCTCCATATTTGCAGAAACCTCCAAAAAAGCAGCTTAAAAGCACATTATTCAAAATATATATATTACGCACATAATTAAAGAACTGAGGCAAAAGATGAAATGGGTTTTTTCTTAGACCTGTGAAAATCTCTGAGTCTCTGAGACTTGTGAAAGAGCTTTAAAAGTCCTCCACTACATCCCGGGCCATCATCAGTCACCTTGAACTGTCTTTCCACTATATTACAATGACTGTTGAGAAGAGAATGAAGCTGGTAACTTTGCATAGCTTTGCCTCTCTTAAATACAATTCATTTGCAAGTCAGGACCCCCAATGTGGGTGGTCCTCTTTGAGAACAAAAGATGAACAACACTAAGCACATAATATTTGCAAGGCAATAAGATGGATGCTAAGGATACTTAGGTGAAATAGGGTCAAATCTCCACTTTTAAAGAAGTTATGACTTAGCAAAGCAGAAAAGGTAGGTTAAAAAAACAATCATTATAAATATTTGAATGAGATGAATTCAAAGATGGGCAACAGAGTGCTTTACAGGATGGAGAAGACATGGATTTCAGCTAGAAGAGTAAGGGAATAAGCCTATATGTGACAGTAAGTGAGCTAAGTTTTGAGGGAAAGGAAGAATTTCAACAGAAGCTCCAGAGCAAGAGTACATTAATGATAATGTGAGTAAAATTATGGAGAAGAAAGAAGAAAGGGAGGTGATAAGTAATCCAGTAGTAAGACAATAGTAAATTCAGGGCCAGAACTCTTGGGAAAGGATATAGATTGACTTCAAAATTTAGATTTGGCCATCATATGAGCAAAGGAGATAATGGAAGTCTAAGAAGTGATATTACCAAGAAGAGGGGAGATGAGAATTAAAACTGTGTCAGAAAATTACCATATTTATAGGGCAAGTGATTCAGGGAACTTGAATATGCAAATAATTGTGCACCTGAAGTACATATATAAGAAGACATGGAAATGATGGCAGTATCTACCTATGCTAAAATAAATCTAAAGGAGGCTGAATAATAGATCATCTTAAACCAGGGAACCTTTAGACATATAGCCAAAGATTTCCATCAGGAATACAGCTTTTGAAAACTGTTACTGAATTGTCAATAACTCAGGAAAAAATATCATGTCCTTTGGGAGACAGCAGACCTGATAGATTATAAATATGGTCCACCACTCTTGTTCTCTCGAAAAGCAGTAGCATCAATCCTATTCTATGGATTTGAAAGCTGGCCCTACCAAAGACACAATAGAAAGCTTTTTAAGTCTTGCCACACTCCACTGAAAACTAAATGACAAAATGGTATTATTAACATGAAGGTCCTAAATTACATCCTGTCTAACAGCAATGAAACCATGGCCATTATATAACATATCTCCACCAAACTCCACATATGTGAAGAATGAATAAAAATAGAATACTCAAGCCCCTTTTTTGAGAGATCTTTTTTTAATGGACAACCAAAAGCAGGGGATACAAAAGAACCATTTCATGAATATTTGAACATGTAGGACAGTTACAGATATCTGGGAATTAATACCAGTAAACTAACCAGTTTGTCCTGCTACAATCAGGGATGGGAAAAAATGCTTGCATATAAGATTAAACATAGACTCCAAACTGCCAAAAATTTAGTTGAAGAGGATGTTACCAAGAACTCTTTATTCTGTGAGTAACACACTTGGAGTCAAGAAAATCAGAGTTCAAATATTCGAATTCAAATTCAAATACTCAAAAAAAATTAAATAATTATGTGCTGCAAATTAAAACAACTCTGAGTACAATCTTATCCCTCTCAAATTGGCTAAAATGACAGGAAAAGATAATGATAAATGTTGGAGGGGATGTGGGAAAACTGGGATACTGATGCATTGTTGGTGGAGTTGTGAAATGATCCAACCATTCTGGAGAGCAATTTGGAACTATATTCAAAGTGCTACTAAACTGTGCATACCCTTTGACCCAGCAGTGCCATTATTGGTTCTGTAGCCCAAGGAAATCATAAAGGAGGGAAAAGGATCCATGTGTGCAAAAATGTTTGTAGCAGCTTTTCATGTTAGCAAAGAATTGCTAAATGAATAAATCCCCAGCAACTGGGGAATAGGTTGAACAAGTTATGGTTTATGAAGATAAATTTATAAAAATGATGAATAGGCTGATATTAGAAAGCTCTGGAAAGATTTACACAAACTGATACTGAGCAAAACAAGAAGAACCAGGAATACATCGTGCACAATAACAGTGAGAATGTGTGATGATCAACTATGAAAGACTTAGTTCTTCTCAGTGGTCCAGTGATCCAAAGCAATCCCAATAGACTTTGGATAGAAAATGCTATCTGTATCCAGAAAAAGAACTATGGAGACTGAATGGAAATCAACATATGCTATGTTCACTTCTTTTTTCTGTTGTTGTTTTTTAATCTCTCCCACGGTTTTTTCCTTTTGCTCTGAATTTTCTCTCTTAACATGATTCATTAAGCAATAAATATTAAACATAAATACATTTTTAAAATAAAAAAAATTAAAAATAAATAAATAACTGTGTGCTCCTGGGCAAATCAATTTTTTTCAGTTCCTAGTTTCCTCATCTATAAAAGGAGGATTATAATAGTAATCACCCACAGAGTTGTTGTGAGAATGAAGTGATATAATCTATATAATGTCCTTTGCAGACTTTATAATACTGTAGCAAAAGTGTTATTAGCTATAATGAAGATAATGGCACTGATGATAAGCATAAATAAAAAAATAACCCTTTAACATAAGAAGAGTTACCAAAATTGACACTTCCAAGAAACATAGTATCTTATTTAAAAAAAAAAAAAAAGAAAGAAAGAAAAAAAAAAGAACAGTTCCTGTGATAAAATATTGACTAGTTGACATTACTTTATATGATCTATATGGAAAGAAAAGTTTGTACCACACTGGTCTCTTTTTTCACAGACATGTAAAATATTACAATCAATAGCATCATCTTTCCATTATGGAAAGTAGAGTAGAATGAAATGTTGTAAATATCTCATTTTAAAAAAAAAAAAAAAGCTCATAACCAGGAAGCCCGATGAAGTTCTGTGGAGTTTTAATTACAACATATTGCACAGCAGTGACTAATAAAGTGTTCAAATATCTCTAGAGAAATACATTCATAAGAGCATTTACTAGGAAGGATGTTGGCCATCACAGGACTAATAAGACTTTTTTTCTTAGCCTTCTCACAAAGAGTTGTTTAGTGAAGTGATTATGGTTTAGTTGTACTAATGGTGGATACTTAATGATGGTAGTGCTAAAAATCATCTAAGAAAGTAATCAAAACTGTAAAACACAAATGCATATTTCTCCAAACTTAAAGCTCAAATAATAAACACATTTAAAACAAAAACACAGTTAGAGGGGCAAACAAAGGAAGCAGACTGCCAATCAAAATAATTTTTAAAAACCCATTGGTTGACTTTTTTCTGACAACACTGCTAAACCTTCTTGAGATAGGTTGCACCATCTTGCATTTTAATAGTTGTTTGAAGTGTGCTTTGAGATCTTCTGGTAGAATATGTTTTTCTAAGAGCTAGCACTTATAAAAAACACCTGTCATCTATATTTCATACTACCTGACAAACATTATCTCATTAATCTTTACCACATCCTGGTGAGGGGGTGTGGCAAGGTCTGCCATCCAATTTGGTAAAGGAAGACACAGACAACAAGAGGTTAAAACAAATTAGGACTTGCTCACTCTGAATCCTATCCATTTGAGCCAGTATTAGTCCTCCTCCCTCCACCATGGGGGAAAAAAGAGCTCTTTGACTTTTATTCTTGCTAACAGCCTGAACTAAGAGGGAAAAAAAAATACAATACAATACTACACTCCTCATTTATAGTGAAATTGAGATGATAGCTACAAGTGGTTAACTTTGACTTTACCAGTTTATAGCAAATAGTTATAACATGACCCATGTGTTACAAAAATCAATAGGAACAAGTATTGCCTTTTTTGGAGCTGCTTAGGCAGTCAGCTGGAGAGGAGAGATTGCTAAACCTATGCATGCTGCCAGTATCAGACACTGAAAACAAGCTTAACAATAGCATGGAGTGAGTAATTTACTTATTAAAGAGATAACTGTAAAGTCTTATACAAACAGACAAGCGTTAAGCTTTGGATGCAGAAACCAAATGTTTGGCTTAGAGACCATAAAATGAAATAAACAACCCAATTTGTGTTATATTATTAGACTTCCAAAAATCAAATGACCTTTTACATCTGCCATTTTTTTTCTAGTTAAGTTCCCCCCACCCCTCCAGACACCCAGGGTTGTGAAGCACAGAAGTAAGTGTGCAGAGAAAGCTCTAGCCTGAAGGGCTCCCCTAACGGAAGCCCCTCACTATACTGTCTGTACCCACTGCAGGAAGTGAAGGGGGGGAGCTCAGCAACTATCACTAATGCCACCCTTCTATTTTGTACAAAGGAAGGCAAGACTTAGAGCATTAGTAGAAAAGTAAAAGGAGATATGAATTCCTGGCATTTAATTTTTGACATCACCAAACAACATTACATTATAAAATAAAAAAATACATATGATCAATTATCATCCAAACAGTTCCTTTTGCCATTATTTCCTTTATATTGGCCTAAATTGCTGCTGGTATGAACCTGTGGGGGGAGATTTGGGACAAGGCTGGATCACAGTAAGCTCAAATGCATTTATAAAATTATTTGGCTACAATCAATTTGAAGCCACTTAAGGATACCTATTCTGTAGAATCTGTGAAAATGAGATTAAGGGCAAGTTCTGCAAACAATTGCTTCATAGGAGAACCACTTGGCCCAGATCTTCATTTTGATAGGTTCTAAATTTTCTGGCAATCAGCTCTCTTTTATGGTTAATAAATTTGGTTCATTCATAACTCCAGGAAACAACTGAAGGTTTCCAAAGGGCTCCTATTTCATACATTTCTCACAAACATATAGTACAGGCTGTTTTCTTAGCACTATCCAGCCGGAATGACCAAATTAATACTTTAAAAATTATGTTCTCCTGTCTACAGTTTTGTCAGCTAAAGAAATCCTAAGACATCCATCACAATAAATAGAAATCTACTTCTGTCACAGCTGCACTGACCACAATGCATTAGAAAAACAATTCTCTGTGCAATAACCAGTTCTGGGCATCACTGGTTAAAAAAGACTAGTTTCCTGTTTTTCTCACAAACTTACAGTGTGGGTATAGCTATTTTTTACCCCACCCACACCTTTCTCTTTTTTTTTAATTGTTAAAGATTAGGTGGTGTAAACACCTAATCATGGGCATTTTTTATATTAAAACAAAGAATTTAATTTTAGATTTGATTTGTATGTTTCCAAGCTTCTGCCTCCACTTCCCTAAGACACGTGTGTAGGAGGGGAGCCGAGGAGAGCGTTATGCTGCTGCCACTGTCTGAGAAAAAGGGAGAGAACCCACAGCTGCCAGCAGCGGGGGAAGGAGGCAGATCCTGGCAATTGTCCAGGAGCCACTCCGGGGAAGGTACTTCCTCCACACCCCAGAGCTTGCTCGAAGGAGCAGCTGCCCAACAGCTCGCTCCCTCCTCCTGTCTCCTCCTCTTATGGCAACATCCCTTAGGGCCTCGTGGCTGGCAAATTCTCTTCAATGTTCTACCCCTCACTCTACCCAGCCAATTCTTCAGCAGAAAAACATAAGAGATTAGATGGTGAAATGAGGGCACCCAACCAATGAGGGGGCATTTTGTCACTTAAAAACAGAATTCCAGCCCAAGAATGGGCAACACCCCTTCTGCCACACTAGTCACTCTTGGCATTAAGGCCCTTAATTCCCAACACAACCTGGAGTCAGGAACAGACTTAAAAAAAACAAAAAAAAAAAACTTCCATTTTAGTCTTTAGAGCATGACCAGAACTCTCCAAGTTCGGTTAATCCAGTAAATCTTTAAGCGTTAAAATGTCTTTTTTAAAAGATAAGGAAAGAAAAAGGAAAGGACAATTCCACTTTATAAGTATATTCCACTCTTGCTGAAATTGTTCTTTTTTTCCTCAGAAAATGCCGTTCTTTCCTTTATTTCAAGAGGAAAATTTTTTGAAAATTTTTGGTCACTCCAAGAAAAATCAGGGATTTCCACATAACCTGCAAAAGGCATGTGAACAAAAGGAATGAAGCAATAGCAAATGCCTAAAGAGCAGGAGGGAAGCATTTTTAACATGTAAGCTGAAAAAATGTTTACTGCTAAGTTAGAAGCTATCCTAGAGTTGTTTGGAAACTGCTGGGAAGAAAAAACTTACCAAGGACCAAAATCTTCACTTTGGCTGAGGTTTACAACAGTGAAAAGGAGTCAACTTTTTCCCTAGAAGTCCTTCTTAAAGGAAAACTGGAAATTTAGCCAAACACTCTATCCCTTGGACCTTCTGACACATTTTTTTTTCCCTTGGCCTTTACAAAGGAAAGAAAAGAAACTCTGAGCTACAGTCACACTTGTTTCAAAGTGCTGAATATATTTGTTCCACATAACTCTCATTAAGGTCAGGAAAAGCCAAGAGGTGACAATTTTACCCAACCACCTCTAGTTAATCAAAAAAATTAAAATTTATTGTAGAAACCAATACTGTGTTGTGATTCAGAAAAAAAAAAAATCCTAGCTGTATCATAAAAACTCATTAACACCCCTACTGTTATACCCTTCTACAGACTCCTGTCTGTTACTCACAATCTTGGCAGAACAAATAATATTGAATGGAACTGAAAAGGTGAACCATGTCTTCCTATATACTGAAACAACTCTTCCATCATTTCATTTTTAACACTGTACGGTTCATCACCTGGTTGGAGGATTAGAAAGGGGAATGGGCTAGTGACACAAAAGCAACATAATATGGACATCTATATTCATGATAAGAAGAAAACACGAGAACATGAGAAGAAAACACAATTGAGGAGCCAGTATAAGGAACCAGTGCAATCCTGAAACTAAGGATTACCTCTCTAGAGCATCATCAACACATATCAAAAATTGTAGCTAGAAACTCATAATAATAGTCATTGACTATATTCATTATCTCATTTGAGTCTCACACAGACTTGTGAAATTGGCACTTTAGGTATTGTTACCATTTTGCAGATAAGGGAAATAAGGCCCTGAAAATGGATATGATTTGCCCATAATCCTATAGTTTAAAAATGTTTGAGCCAGGCATTGAATCCATTGCCTTTCTGACTTCAGGTCCAGAGAGCTTATCACTATGTAACAGTGCCTTAATCTAACCAAATATACATGTGCTGATACATCATCACTGAGGTATGATGTTAAGGTGCTATTGGCACATCTTAAAATATTGCTGGTCATTCTTGCTCTGTGATAATTTGGAGGATTTTAATGGTATTACACTGATGCCTACAGATGGTCCTAAAACAACACTGAGGCTAAATAACACTAATATATTAGCCCCTCCTGATGTTGGGGCAGGAGACAAGTAGGGAGATAAAGTCATTTCATTAGTCCCAGACCTGCCCAAGAAGAACGCCCTTCTCTATAATGATTTAATGGCTTAAGTAATATCATTCTAAACTAAGAAATGCACAACACTGAATAGAGGGCTCTGATTAGAAAATAAATATTTGGAACATAAGCTCTAGCGATGGAAAAGGAAATGAAATACCAAGCCACACCTGAACCTTAAGATCTCTTTTAGTGCGGACTACTGAAAATAATTTTGATAAATTTCTTAATGAATTAACCAAGTGAAGTCAGTTAATAGACACCATACCAGAAAATCAACAAGAAACAAGATTTGCCTTCAACTTTGCCATTTGCCAATTTGCCATTTCCAAAAAGTAATATGGATAAAAAGCTAACACTCCGAATTAAGAATTCTGGGAAAAAAAATAGGATTTTATTTTCTATTTCATCAATGTAATCATTGATCTGGGAGCAAGAGAGAAGAAAAGAGAGGGTTTGCAGTTGTGTGAATGGTGCAAATGTTTATAACACCATCAGAGATAAGTAAATTCTGTCTTGGGTTCCAAGTATGTCCAGTCATATGCTTTTAAGATACAAAGACCTAAGACTCATAGCAGACATTCTGGTCTATATTCTGCATTCAAAAGAGTACCATGTCAGAAAAAGCCTTTAAGAAGAAAGATTAAGCAATAGAAAGATCATACTTGATCTCCCCTACTACTGAATTTGGGGATTAAGAGCCCACCTGGAGGGGCCACTAAGCATTATGGTAAGCTTCCGTAAAGCAGAAGTAGCTTGAAAGCTATTGATTTCTTTAATGCTGGGGGGTTTTTTAATCATAAAAGAGCTTCTGAAATATTATACCTTAAAAATAAAACCCAGGGAAGTTAAGACTTAGAAAGTGAGGAAAAGTGGTTGCATGTGTTCCACATAGCCTTCTATAAGACACTATTCCATCTATATCTGAATTTTCACATTCAAATTCCACCAGTTATGGTGCTTTTAGAAATCCACTGAACAAAGTGGATCCACACAAAACAATGCTAACATGTGAGATGTCAGTCAACAGGCATGTTTTAATTACTCTATGTCAGGCACGATTGTTAAGCACTGGGAAGGCAAAAACATTTTTCTTGTCATTCTTGTCCTTAAGGAACTTACATTTAATCTGTTTAATCATGAAACAATATGGAAAGAACTATGTATATATAAGATATACAGAATAGATGAAAGGTAGTATTAGAGGAAAGACAAAAACATCTGGAAGGGAAGGGGAGGATGGGATGGATTGTGTTCATAATTAATATTATTGCAGGATACTGATGACACTAAATATACATATATATTTAGTATGTATAATGCATATATGCATGTTTTGTATGTATGTATAATTTTTATTATGTTTTTGGTTTTGCTTTTTTCCCAAATGATTCTAATCTCAGAATGTATGAGTTTGTTATGCAGATGCAATAACACATCTTTATTTTATAATTTTGGAGACCTACCTATAGCACTTGGAACTTTAATAAGTTATCAAGGTCACACAGCTAGTAGTATATGTCAGAGATAAATTTTAATCCAGGTCTTCCTGATTCTTAAGGCATGAAGCTGTCTTATCTATAACAACACACAAACTGTCGGTGGATTAGTAAATATAAACTGAGTTATAGATCTACTGCTAGAATAACTACAGAAATGAACACAACATATAAAAATTCTGGTAACTGTGGTTACCTTTTTTTGATAAATTCCCCTTTCACAGCTTTATAACTAAGCCACAGAATATAATATGGAAGTCCTTATAAGCAGAAATACATTTTTAAACAAGTTTTAAATTAAGGGTGGATTTGTTTTCTTTAGGAAAGGAATGAATATAGTTTTAAGATTTTCTTTGTCTTTACTTTAACAGCATTAATGAACAATTTTTTTTTTATCAAATACAACCCAATTCAATCAAACATTCATTTATTAAGCATCTACTATATACAATATTCTAAAGTTACAAGCTAAAAACAAATAGTTTCTGGCTATGAAATAAATAAATATATAAATTCAATTGTGAATTGGTTCTGTAAATGTGAGTTGGCATATAGGAGATGGTACCTGAGCTATGTTCCTGAAAGAAACTAGGTTTTTAAGAAGGGCAAATACATTCCAAATATGATAAGTGGCAGAGAGGCTTTTTTGCAAAGACAAAGAGGTGCAATGCTATATATAGCAAACAGCAGACCAATTTGAATGGAATGGAGATGGCATAAGAAGTAATAGGAAGTTTAAAAGCAAAGGTAGGCCAGAACCAAGTTATGGAGAGCTTTACATGGCCAATTAAGATTTATCTTCAAATTTAAAATTCCAAGCTTTTTCATCTGAGAGTATCCCCCTTATTTTATTTGTATATTAAAAATTAATCTATTCAAATTATAAATAGTCTTTCACAATCATCACACAGAATGGTAACTTTCCTGAAAGATATCATAAACTGATTATGACCAAAAAAAAAAAAAAAAAAAAACACAAAATGACTGAAAGAACTACTATGAGAAAGAATCAGTTATGAATGCCTCTGAAGTCTTAAAGGAAGATCCCAGAAGCCAGGTGGAAAAGAAAAGAATGAAAATGATGTTTTAGTATTCTATCTCCCACCTGCTTTTGAAAATAATTTTCAGTACTCATCACTTTTTCACTTTTATACAGCATTTGACTCTGTTAATCGCTCCTTCCTCCTCAATATCTCTATTAATAGCATATTTACTCTTGGTTTTCCTCCTACCTGTTTGACTGCTTCTTCTCAATCTCCTTTAATTATACAAAAAATTCTTAAGACTCCTCTCTAAATTCTCTTTGTTCATGACTTGATCAATTCGCATGTGTCCATTTATCATATCTATCTAAGTAATTTCCAGATATATATCCAGGGTATCCCAAAAGTCTTAGTAAATTGACTGCTACTACTCATTGAACTTTGTGAATTAGATGTCCCATAATTATCTCAAACTCAACATCTCTGAAACAAAATTCATTGATTTTTGTTCAAATTTTACCCCAATTTCAAACTTCCATGCTTCTGTCAAGTCTCACAATTCTAATAAGAATAGGAATAAAAATAGCTAGAATTTATACAGCATTTTAAGGTTTTCAATGTGATCCCCTCAACAACCCTAGGAAGTTGAAGCTTATTTTATACCCATTTTTCAGACAAGAAAACTGAAGCTGAGTGGGGTTAAGTGACTTTCTCACTATGGCAAATATAAGTATCTAAAGCAAAATTTGAACTCGGGTCTTCCTGTGTCCAAGTATAGTGCTCTTATCCCTGCATAGCTGCCTCCTAAAGTCCTCCTAATTGATCTCTCTACCTCAAGTCCTTTCTTTCTCTGAGTCATTCTCCATACATCAATCAATATGATATTCCTAAAACATAGCACTCCCCTGCTAATTAAACTCAGAATGCTCTACTATAAATACAAACTCTTCTTTTTGACACTAAAACTATCCATAACCCAACTTCTAACTATTTTTCCAGATTTATGATACCAATACTTTGTGATACCAAACTTGCCTTTTTTCTTCACTTATACCATTCCATCTCTTATGTCACATGGACTTACTTACAAAAAAAGGAGATTTCTTGAAATAGAATTCTGGAAAAACAAGGCTTTGATAAAGCCCAATGGAAATCAAATGTGAACTACTCACTCTAGCTTTCACTGATTGGCCAGATCCAGCATTGATCATAGTGTGAGTTTTGAAGTCTCCGAATGAGAACAAATAGCCAATGTTTTCCATTTTGCCCAAAAACTCTGAGGGTCTTTTCTACCCAGATTGTTTGTTTGTTTGTTTTGGGGGGAGAAGGATGTTGAACTAGGTAAAAGATGCCTCTTTTGCCTCATGTCTCACCTGGCCCTTATCAATGAACATATGTAGCCTCAGACAAACTGAGACATGGGAAAGCTCTTGAAAAGCTCAAAATCTCCCATCGCAACTGAAGCCATCTCCAGTCACTCTGATCTGTCTTGCCATTGGACCCAGAAGGCTAAAGAGGAAAGAGTGAGGCTGATAACTTTGCATAGCTCTGTCTCGCTTAAATCCCAATCACTTGCAAATCATCACTTTCCTGATGTCTGTAGTCTTCTTAAACAATAAAGGGCACACACTTTCCCCAAACTTGGAATTTAATTTCTCATTTCTACTTCTTAGAATCCCGATTTCTTTGTAAAGATCAGATCCCATACCAATTACTATCTGAGTTTCCTAATTTATTTGGCTTTTATTGTTCCCCTTCCCAAATAGTTTGTAACTCTCTAAGAGGCAAGATGGCATAGTAAATGCATAGCTAGTCAGAATGATGTGAAAAATGCCAGCCAGTACTAGCTGAAAGAGTTATCTCTTCTGGGAGATCACAAGTACAGACACAAACCCTATAGATTTGGTAGCTATTTCACATATGCTTACTTTAATATACTAAAAATATGATAACTCCTATATAAGTTCTTTGAGGACAAAGACTATGGCATTTATGTCTATATTTTAATTGCTTACCAGGGTGACCAGAATATTGAGTACTTACTAAGTTATTGTTGATTACTTAATAAAGGATAATCAGCATTAAATTATTTATAAGATACTAATTAAATCAAAACTTTCCCACTGCCATAAACTTAGATAGCTCTAATATATATTTGGTCAAAATATACATACAGTCCATAGATTTCTCAATCCATACGTATAAGCAAAGGTTTGACTTAAGTTTCATTCTAACTATCTTAATGGGAGTCTATATCATGAAATTTATTAGAAATTTGAGAATATTTATAATACTATGAACACATCTTGGACTTGGAATCAGCAAGTTCAAATTCTCGGTATATAACTTATTAGCCATATGACCTTAACTAATCAAATCATTCTTTTTTCCTAATATTCCGTTTTCTCAATTTGATTCAATTTTATTTACTTCCCTCAGAGGCATTGTCAAATAAAGATAATAAATCTTATATACCTATTTCACATGGTTCCTGTGAATACAAAATTAAATACAAAGAAAGATTTTTGTAGTCCATAAAGCAAAAGAAAAATGTAAACTACTAATATTAATAATAAAAGTATACATACCCACATAAGCAAAGTATAATATGCATACATTGCATTTAATTTATTCTGTAAATATTTGCTGAATACTTACATTGTCAGGCATATCTATTTGCTAATAGATATGTCTGTTTAATATTTTCACTTTTCTGCTCACATAAAATCTTTTAGATAAGAATCACCTCACTTTGTATTACTTCCTTTTTTTTCAACTTGCCCAAGAAAAATAAATTAAAAAGTAAATGGAAAGTAAAAGAGCAGGTAGCTCATGGTACAATCAGAAAGAACAGTTTGCTTTGTCATTTTGTCATAGTTTCTGAATATTACAGTAAAAAAGACCACTGGATCTGGGTTCAAATACTAGTTCTATCGATTAACATGTGTAACCTTGAGTAAGACAGTTAACTTCCAAGGGGAGGTGTTGGACTAGATGAATTCTGTTCTAACTCTCCATCTATGATCACAAGATCTCTCTGGATCTCATTTTTATCATGTATATGATGAGTGAGTTGGACAAGACAATTTTGAAGTTCTGAAAGCTTTAAATCTATAATGTCAGATGCTCATATTACAGGTCACACTTCCATTGTGCTAGTAGCTAGGACACTGCACATAGAGCCAGAAGACAGGCTCAAATCCTATTTTAGATATGTGCATATTACATGGGCAAGTAAATTATGTAACTTATTCAGACCTCAGTTTCTTCATCTGCAAAATCAAAGTGCTAGACTTGATGATTTCTATGGTCCCTTCCAGCTCTCCATCTATAGTCCTATAACCAAGAGAACACACAAAGGCAAATCTATTATAGCTCATGAGTTCTCCCAAAAGGACTGAAAAACACAGCCTAAGCTATCAGTTGTCTTTTAATAAGGGTCATCAAAGCCTCCAGTAATTATAGAGCATAGTAAGGTAAAAGACACATTTTTTCCCCAATATAGTCACCTAACAATACTGGGTTTTACTGTAGTCCATTCTATCTGGCTATGTAGATTTTTTTCCTATAATGGGTAAATTAGCCTTTTGATAGTCATTACAGCTCTCGTTTAGAGAAAAGCAAAGATCCTCAGAATGATTCTAGGTATCCAATAGGCTGCTTTTCTGTAATCCAAGATAGATTTTGAAATGCTATATATAACCTATCTGAATTCAGATTTTGTTTTCTATTATACATATAATTGCTTATTCAAATAGGATGTGGGATGGTGTGCATTAATACTGTCAAGCATATTACAGGAAAATGATATGAGTGAAAGTCATAAAAAGTCATAATTTCATTAAAAATTAACCAAAAAAAGCATTAGGGTTATAGTACTAAGAAGTGGAACTCAAATTAGTAAAATGAAAGCAGTAGCTAGGAAGCCTTTGTAGAATGGTGTTTTCATATCTTTTTTTTTTAATATTCCCTTTTACTTTGTTCAAAATCTCTGCATAATTAATACACTACTACTTAATAAATGCTTGTGAACCTACTACCTCTCCTCTCTTGCAGTTTAATTAGGTGATTGACTTCAGGCTTACTATAAATTATAATGACAATTTAATTACTTTTTTAATGTGCTCACTTAAAAGATTTATAAACAGGAATATAATAGTGAAGAACACTGAAAAGTACATATACTGAGATGAGGAACAGGATAGTGACAGAGACAAATGATTTCTGTGAGATAAAACAGGGTTTGTGAAGGACTTTTACATAAAGCAATACACAGATGACATTTCCTTAGAACTTAGAATTTTTTGGGTGGGACTCTTGTTGACTTTGACAACTAATGACTTTAAATGGTTCTAACACACTGCATTGGTTCCCTTACCACCCTAAAAGTAGACTAATTGGGAAGAAAATGAAACCTCATCTTGGACATGGATTTGGATCTTCTCCAAAGTACAGCTCTCTTCCAAAGCCCTATCAATCTTTTTCTTGTTTAAACAATTTTTAAATTCCAGCCTTCCATGTAAAACTTTCTTAGTTGACCAGAGAAGAGTAAAATATTTTCTAAAGCATTTAGTACAATTTCAGGCACTTATCAGATGCTTAATAAATTCCCTTTGCCTTCCCTTCTTCTCACTCAAACTATACATGGAATGCCCATGGCTACTTTAGAGTATTCTCCAGGTACATTTTAATTGATCTATGTATGATATAAACATCTCATTCTGGAGTTTGTATGTCTACACATATTATGTCCATACCAAAATGTCTATCTTAAAACTCTGAGCTTCTAGAACCCAGGGACCATGTCTGTGGGATTATCTGTATAGCACCCAGGACAGTGTCATAAAACAGTAAGTGATTGACTATTGATGATGTACCTAGTGATAATGACTATATTTTAGAGGGCTGCAAATATCAATCAATAAATCAATCAACAAGCATTTATTAAGCACCTTTACAATCCAGGAAGTATGCTAGGTATGCAAATACTATAAATAAAACAATAACTACTCCCAAGAAACTTATATTCTAACATGGGAGACAAAGGTATATATAAGAACAAATTTTTTTTAAATTATGGAACAAAGCTTTTCATGAACAAACTAGGAGGATCCAATAGAGAATGGGATCATAGATTTAAAACCAGAAGGGCCCTAGGAGGTTGATAAGCTGAACTCTTTCCTTTTACAGGGAAGGAATCTCAGGTGCAGATGCATTATCTTTTTCATAAAAAGATTTTTCCCAGAATTGTAAACATAGTAAGACTCTGATTTAGCATTTGAAAAGAGGTCTTCCCTGCTCCCATTCTAGTACTTTATCCACTATACATGTTGCTTCTCTTCTGTTTTTCTTGGTGATGAATCTTTGTCCTTATTTCATCATACTGTACAAACACTGGCTCCCAATAGTACCAGGATAAATTAAATGTAAACCAACCTAGCTGGAATTTCTTTATCTAATTGCTACCAATTTCCATTTGCTCTGAGCAACCTTCAAGGAAAAGAAATAAGACATAGTAATAGGCTGCTCCTTCCTTTAATGATCCCTTCTGCTTTGTTTTCCTGTCCCCTGGGCTATGCTAAAAACAAATACCAGGGAATAGGAATTGATAGGAATTTGAGGAGGAAAAGGAAGAATAAATTAATGGATTACAAGGGGCAAAAAGGAGAAGGACAGAAGTCTATAAGAGATAGAGGATCTAGATATGCTGATAACAACACTTTTGACAATGTGTTGCTCTATTATTTTTGAAGGTGACAAAGACATTAAAGCATAAGGAATAAAACACAAAACAAAATTCAATATTTTCTGTGTTGTTGTTGGTTGATTTCTCATTCATGTCTGATTCTTCATGACTCCATTTGGGGGTTTCTTGACAATAATACTGGAGTGGTCTGCCATTTCCTTCTCCAACTCATTCTACAGATGAGGAAACTGAGGCAAACAGGATTAAGTTTCTTGCCCAGAGTCACATAGCTAGTAAGTTCTCAAGACCAAATCTGAACCCAGGAAGATGAGTCTGGCTCCAGGTCTGCCACTGCAATACTTAATTGCTCCTCTGTGGGTTGAGATAAGTCTGATTCTATCACTTGTGTGACCTTGGTCATGTCATTAATCTTTATTAATAGTTAATAACAGCACTCTCCTCATCTTTAATATAAGTAGATCCTAGGCCTCAGCATCTTTTCTAGTTTCAACTCTAGGATTCTAAGATCCTATGATTATATAAAGAATACAATTTTTTTAATATACCATCATATTTTAGCACATACTGCAGAGAATAGACACTGGACAGACAAAGTTATTACTCTATTAATGTGTTGTTAGCATTCATCTATTATCCACCTGACACTAAAAATAAATAAATATTTTAAAAAACATTTGATTTTAAATATTTTGGACTCTAGATGACAAAACAGTTAATGCTTCCAAAGTTGTCTCCATTTTCTTTTACACACAATTAAAAAATCAAATTCTCAATCTGTAGCTTTCCAAAAATGCTGCATCAGAAAATGGAGATAACTACAAATGAAATAGGACATTACATGTCACATTATCAGTTTGTGTATACATATTTCATGTGTGTGGTATGTGTGTGTATGTATGTGTTACTCAATCAGTTTTTCTTTCCTCTGTTATCACTATCATATCTATCTATTCTATGTCTGGTTAAAGACAGAATAAATATGAATCTTGAATTGCTGTCCCTAAGTCAGTTGCTATCCTCACAGGCTGATAGTACAGATAGTTTCTTATCTTAAGCAAAACCTAAAGATATCTCTGTCTGCTTTGCTGTTCTGGTCAGAAACAGCTGTGGTTGAAACATTACTTTGTTGAAGAATATAGCAGGCAGGATTAAGGAACATAAGGGGATGAACAGAATTGACAGAGCTTTCAGTAAAGTTTTCCAAAGCTAGTCAATAAAAATAAGATGCATGATTTGGAAAGTATGTACATACATATATGTGTGCATATAAAAGCATTTATACATACATAGAAAGGAAGCTTTGAATATTTTCTCATCATACTTCGGGATTTTTTTTTTACAAAAAGTAAATAGGTTCTTATGAAAAATGCTTGAACTTCATTCATAGAATAATTCAGGCATGATGGCATATTCTCCCAGATTTACAATTTCAAAAAGAAATCACACTCTCTCAGTTAATGCTGATGAATAACACAATGTTCCCGCTCTATTGTATATTCCTACTTTTAGTCTGACTCCGGTTGGAACCAGAAAAGAACATGTTTAAGATTTTTAAAGTTGAACAGACTACCAAATCACAAATGCTTTTCCATCAGTGATTTCTGTTTTCAGATGAGTTGAATGATTTCCTAAACTATAGTTCTCTATTGAGCTACTATTTCATCTAACCTCACTATATAGTGGATGATTGATGAAGGGTCAAGAGGACAGCAGACTTTGGGTGTGCAGGACTTCAATACTTTATCAAAGATGGCAAAAGGCCATGTACTACAATAACAGAGCAAATACTTCCTTTTAGTATTCAGCAGACAAATTCCTTCCTCTCCATTGGCTATGTCCATGGTTCACAAGACCGAGTACATTTTATAATTACCAAAACACACATTTTAAGAAACAACTCCTAATTCCTGAACCAAATCTAATTAATACATTGCCACAGCAGTTAAAAGTCCTCCACCTATTTACCTCCGTCTGCTAAATATCCACAAGTGGGCTTCAGTTACAGTCTTCAGAAATATATATGCAAGCTATATATAGCTATAACAACTTACTGGTTACACATGAACTTTATTTTTTGAGTCTAAAGAATAAATTAATAAGTTGTAATCTGGTAGATCATCATATAATTATATGGCCAACCATTATATTATCTCTCATTTATTTAAAACAATCCAGAAAACCTAAATATATTTCCATCTAGCAATTCAGAACAGAAGAAAAGCATCTCTCTTCAAAGACAGCAACACAATAAAACATTCACCATAATATTTGGGAAATTGGGTATTTGAGTTAACCAAATTACCAGGTTAACTGAAGATTAATCAGGAAACTATTTTGGCTTCAGTCCTTATACAAACAGAATGAACAGGATTTAACTTTCACTTTTAATTCTGACAATCATTTTTCATTGTAGTCTCAAACATGTAGGTTATGTTAAAAAAAAAAATATATATATATATATATATATATATATATATATATATATATATATATATATATATATATATATATATATATGTGTGTGTGTGTGTGTGTGTGTGTAACTGAAGCTCATCAGCCAGGCATTAATAAGTAGCTTCCACAGACAGATGTTAACCTGCATCTTTCTATCCCCCAAATACACAATGAGTTCTCTTTCTTCCTCACTTTATTCAGATTGTTCTCTAGATCTAAAATATGTTCCTTCGTTCCCTTTGTCTTCTGAATTGCTATCTATCTTTTAAAACACAACTCACATGCTATCTCTTTCAGAAAGACTTCTCTTATTTCAAACTTCATGATGACCCTCTTCCTCAAAGCTTTCATAGAATTTTATTTTCTAACTCTCTAATGTACTTTATCATATAATATTGTATATGTGGTTATCTATGTTTGTGTCTGATTCTCCACCTCCATCCTCCCCAGCTAGATGCTCCTTGAAAGTACCTATCATGTCTTTACCAAGTTGTGTGTCTTTCCAGAATTGATCAGAGTGCTCTGCAGAGAGAAGGAACTAATTAAATGATTGATATACTTGTATTTGTGCCTATCTGGCACTGAGAAAGAACAGTGCCTTTAACTCTTCTTCCCTTCCATCAATACCTTTTCTCTCTAGTTCTCTTTTTCCTCTTTCTTACCCTTACCTTTCCCTTGCAAATGGAGAAAACATTCTCTCATAATTTCTTGAAACAGCATATTAAACAACACTACAATAAGTACATAACTAAATAAATTAATGAACAAATTAATACATTGATTAATAGTAGCCCTCCAACAGGACATTTTATCACTCTAGCCTGATAAAGTTCATCTCTCTATAAACATATTTATATATCTCATGTTCTTTGTCTTCTCTTCCTCTTCTCTCTCTTCAGCTCCACAATCATGGTCACTCACAAAATTCTTCAAGGGACAAGATAAAAAGCTTATATCTCTGTCAATAGAGACTACTTTGAAATCAGTATTTCATTTTTAAGGTAGTAAAAAAAATGGGACCAAAGCTTATTAATAATAATTACTTATTTCATAAAAATAAAAAAGAAATTCCTAAAACAGAATATATTAAATAAGCTACAGTAACAGACATAATATCGATGTGAATAGAGAAATATACTTTATGGCATTTCACATGTGTGGATTCATCTCAACATAAGCATCTTCTCTCCTTTAGAATGTCAGAGCACTTACCATTCATACTATCAAATACTGACTCATATTATTAGTAAATTTGTAATATAGGCCTGTTTTATCTTCCACAATCAGAATTATAAAGTCCTTGAAAGCAGAAACATTTCTAACCCTTAATTGTACCCCCAAAGAACATGTTTTACACATGGTAGGTGTGCTTAATAAATATATTGTTTGAATGAACTTAGGCTGTAAGCCTACTACTAGAAATATATTTTCCTGTGAAATAGCACAGAAAGCACACACAGTTGATTTCAGTCTAACGTGAAGCTGAACTCAAGGGAAAAGAATTTAACTTCACAGCAACAAAATTTTTCCTTTTGGATTTGACAGTTCCCAGCCAGGCAGACTCAGTCTCAGAGTAAAACACAGTAAGCAGTTCTCTAAAAGCCCTGTGGTATCTTCTGAATCACTGCCATTACCCGAGAAAACCCCAGGAAGTGGTTTGAATGAGAAGCTGGACCAGACTTGCGTAGGTATCAGCTGATGTCTCACACATAGACAGAAGTCAATAACAATGGGGACATTGTGAAACCAGGAATAACCTTTGCTTATCTTTAGTAGTTTGGGAAATCATTTCTAAACCAGTGAGTATATAACTTGGGAACAAGTCAAATGGTTAATTATTCACAAGGGTTTAGTAATTAATCTGCTTCAGACCAAGTACTTGTGGGTCCAGAATAACATGAGGATGTCCGATGCCTAGAACAACAAGTCTTTGGAACTACTTCTATGAAACAGAAATTTTTCCCAAACAATTATGATTAACCCCAGAACCCTATCTAAGTGCAGGCACATGGCTACATACAACTTCTGAAAAGGGCAAAGTTCTCATAAAACTTCTCATATTGGGATTTTTAAAATACCACCACCACGTGTTATCTTTTTCAATTCCAATAATTATTTATAAGCCCCATTATCTGTTGGTGAAACACCTAGCTGACCCTAAGAAGAAATTAAAGGTCTCCCAGTTATATTTCTGGAAAGAAACTAATAGGATGTCACAGACATCTTCAAATCAAAGAAAAATTACTTCAGTGCAATAGTATCGCATGCTTATCCAAAAAACCTCAAACTCAAAATCCAAACCATTCTACCAATGGCATGAGTAAATTAGACTTTTTGTTTTGTTTTGCTTTTTCTCATAGAAAAAGATGAACATCAATTGAAGTTCTTTTCCAATCTGAAGGAGGATTTGTAATAAGAATAAAATAAATGTAGGATTAGGTTTACTCTCTATTAAATAAATATCTCTGAAACTGGAGTCAGGAAGATGAGTTCAAACATTTACTTAGCTGTGTGATCCTGAGCAAGGCATTTAACCTCTATCTACCTCACTTCTTTCATCTGCAAAATGGGGGTAATAATAGCACCCAACTTCCAAGCTTGTCATGAAGCTAAAATGAGATAATATTTATAAAGCACTCTGCAAACCTTAAAGCACTATGTAGATGCTGATATTATTATTATTAAATAATCTATTCTCTCACATCTCTATTAACTATCATGTTATTTAGCAATTTCTTTAACTAAAGCCATTCTAAATTTTTCTTATATTTTAAGTATTTCTAAATATAAATTGACAAATCCAACCAAAAATTCCAAAACATAATATCATCATCATAACATCTTAAGGACACTGAAATTTACCATTTAGCAATATACCTCCCAGCTCTTTTGTGGAAATGATATACAAAGCAACTCTGATGCTGGATAGCTCTTTCCACATACCCCAAGGATGTAATCTTAAAACCTCTAAAATAGCTCCTGAAGGTGCAGTGGAGAGAACACCAACTATGAAGTCAGGAGGATCTGAGTTTGAATCTTACTTCAGACACAAAACACTTCCTAGCTGGGTGACCCTAGGCAAGTCACTTAACCCCAATTGGCTCAGCAAAAAACAAAACAAAACAAAACAAAACAAAACAAAACAAAACAAAACAAAACAAAACAAAACAAAAAACCAAAAACCAAAAACCAAAAAAACACCTCTAGCATGGAGAAATCTACTAATTTTTTTCCAAAGTAACTCTTTCTAACTTTTGAATGACTATATGAAATTAAGTTTCCTTTCACATAGAGACTAAATATACCTCTGTTTGAACAAAGAACCACACAATCAGAACTGGAAGAGATTGTAGAAGCTATCGACTCCTATTCTTTCCTACTTCATTTTACTGATGATTCTTGCTATTTTTCTTAGTTTTGTCCTTTAGGAAATGTTTAATCCTTCTTCCATATGAAATACAGCTATCATCTCCTCTTCAATATCTCCAATCATTCTCTTTGCCACGCTCAAGATTCCCAGTTCTTTGTTGATTTTCATATAGTATAATCTCAAAGTCCTTTTCCATCCCTCAGTATCCTCTGTAAATGATGAGGGGGGGATTGATCAAGGGAGTTTCAAATCAACTTGATAAGTCCTTAATGTCTACTGCATTTAGTCTCCTGGCTACACATAGCCTCTCACCCTTTCCCTAACTCTATACTCCAAAATTTGGATCCTCATCCTATCTAGGGTCAAGGCTAGGGAAAATATACAGATTTGTGAAAATAAATGTTTATAATTATAGATCATTGCAAAGTTTATTGAACTGTTTCACATATTTAACAATTTGAACCTCCAAGTATGCAAGGAGGTTGTCATTAGACTTATTTTACAGATAATGAAACTGATTTTCAGACAAATGGGACACTCTCAAAGTCATACAAGAGTCAGAGGTAAGATTCACTTATTTATTCTGGCTTCTACTGCAGAGATTTTTTTCCAATCTATCACATTGCCTCTTAATTGAAAAATGGGGGAAAAAAAGGATTTTGGGAACTAGATTTTAAAATTCAGTAAATCAGTGCTGGAATTTCAATGATTGATGATGGGTTATAATAATAAAATTAATATTAATGTGTATTCATATCCACATATACAATGACTGTTAGTCAAGTAAAAAAAAAACTGTGTCCTAATGATTCTAGAAAGAAGAGAATTAACTAATTTTAACAAAGCATCAAATATATATAGCATTTAAATATTAATAATAAAATAATAATTTATATTACTTAGATTCAAATATGATACACAACTCAATCATTTCTTTCTAAGCTAGATCAGGAAAAGATATAATGAGATCTAGAAACCTTTCAAAGAAGTAATATCTGTCCAGGATATTATAGCAATAGCAAAATAGCAATAACCACCCAAAATTGACACAGCCTTTGTATTTCAACTTAACTGAAATAGTTTTCTGATTTTCCCCAAAAAAATATTACTTATTATCTTCATTATTGTCATATATAAACAAATATATACATGTGCAAAACGTAAAATGCATAAGAAGTAATCTATCAAAATAAGTAGGAATAATTTATATAACATACCATATCTTGCTAAAAATAATCACAAATTCTTTTGCTAAACAGAGTGATACTTCTATAATAGGGAACTTTGGAAAGGGCATTGGAATAGGAGTTAGCGGATTTGAGGTTCAGGATACTTTGGTATCAGCCTCTCTGACTTTTGGTTTTATCTATCAAATGAAGATAATGACATATGCTTTACCTATACCTTTACATAACCAGGATTGTTGAATCTTCTTAAATACCAGGACTGAGGAATAAGTGAAAAAATATATCTGGAAAAGCCTTGCAAATTGTAAAGAACTGTGTAAAAAAGGGCATTTTCTACCTCCATATTTTACCTATGTTGTAGAATATGTTTACATTTTTTTCTTAAGAGACATGTGAATGATTGATCCTAAATTCAGTGGTATTCTTAAAGCCATTCAAAGAGTAAACAAACAATATACCACTGGGATACCATGTCTTCATATTAACTTGTACAATTAGCTTCCAAGATTTCCTTGTTATAAATGTTCTCTATGGCTTTTGTGATGTATATTTATAATCTATCTTCCCATAAATTTTTAAACATAATTTGAGTGTCTCAGGTAAACATAAGGAGCAGTCTCTAAAAGGATTGAAATGGATTCATGGTTTTAAAATGCACTAAATAAAAATACTCTATCTTTCTTTAAAGATTATCCAAAAGAATTATTTTCACTCAACTTTAAAAAAAATAGCATCTCTCATGAAGCAATGTGGTTTAAAAACAACTTTATTTTGAGGGGCTCTGGTCAGCACCCAGGAAAAGAAAAAAATGTATCTCCCCCATTCTAAAGAATTATAAAGAAAGACATTACCATGACTTATTTCAAATGGGACACACTGTACTTAAGTTTACCCACTTACAAATGGTTCCCCTCCACTAATCCATTTACTATAAAAAGAACCAAGCTGTTCTGAAGATAAGCAGGAAGGGGATATTCAAGATGTGTAGGAGGGATATTTTCATAAAGCTTTTTGAAATTCCAAATACCTGACCAAATGGAACCAAAATTAAAACTCCAAATCAAGTGTGAATCTAAGTTAAAGATGAGAAACAATTCATTTTTATTCTTTTCTGTTCTGAATACACACACATACACACACACACACACATATGGATAGATTATATGTACACATAGTATAAATCTATTTATAGCAAAACTTCCTTTTTAGCCAGAGACACTTTTGATTGTCAACCACATCATTACAAAGCTAAAATCAAGACCTTGAATTTTCAGATTCTTGTTTATTCCAGTTCAAGTCTAATGAAGGTCTAAGGGTTTGCTTTGTTATTTTTTTAATCCTAATAGCTAGCACCTGCAAACAATTTGAATATATAAATAGGCCAAACACTATCATTATTCCAGATAAAAAGTTTTTTTTTAAGTCTTTGTACATTTGTCAAAAAATTCAATTCAATTTAACAAGTAATTACTTAGTTCTTACTATGTACTTATGTTATAGTAAGTACTAGGAAGGATGCAAAAGTATATGATGTGATTTAAAACAACAGGTGTTGAAATTGATTTGGGAGAGAAAGAATCTACATACATATCTCAGTTAAATAAGACAGTGACTCAGAAGACACAGTATAACTAGTTTGGAGAATTTATGCTGGGGATGAGTGGAAGATCAATTGGGATAGGTAGGCTGAGTTCAATTACAGAGTTCAAATGCCAGACTGATGGATCTGGAATCATAGATTTTAAAATATAGAATTAATCAGTTAACTTCTCAGTCTGAAGGAATTAAGCACCTAACCAAATCACTAAACTAGTTAGTAGTAGAATCACAGGCCAAAGTGAAATCTGTGAACTCAAAAATTCAATGCTATTTTCACTACACTCAGGTACTTTTTATAGTTAAAAAAATAAAATACAATAAAGACCCATTAAAGGTTTTGAGGGCCAAATGAAAGTGAAAGGAGTCAACTGAATCTGGCAAGATTTGAAGGAGACAGAAGGAAGGAGGAGGAAGAAAACTAATTAAAAGGGTATTTAGTAATCCAGTATGAGGTGATAAGATATGAACTTAGTGGCATTGGGGGGGAAAAACAAACTGGCTATGATTCAGTTCGACAAATATTAAGGACCTACCAAGTACTATACTAGGCTAATTACCAAGAATTAAAAGACAAAAACCAAAATGGTACTTTCTCTCAAAGAATGTACATTCAATTGGAAAGAAACAATAAGTACACAAATAAGTAAATACAAAAACACATATCAAATTAAGTGATTTTAGGGGACCTTGACAACTGGAGGAATCATAAAAAGCATGTGGGAGGTGACATGAGTTGTATCTTAAAAGGAACTGGGGGAGAGGAGATACCAAGGAATGTAAGGAAGAATGGAGAAAATTCCAGGTATGATGCGAAATGACATCCAGTGCAAAGGCATGAACCTTGGAAATGTGAAATCAAGCACAGAGAATCCCAAGTAGGCCACTTTGGCTGGAACGTAAAGTTCCTGAGTAATGTGTAATGCAGGAATAATTTACATTAGAAACACAGATTAATAGTTAACTGTATATAGCATTTTCAGATTTGTGAAGATATATGTGTATGTATGTTACATACTTGTATGTATAATTTATAGATTATATATAATATTAAAATCAGATCATGTATATAATCTACATATTATAGATATGATATTAAAATATTATCACAAATAAGCAATAAATTGTTGTGTATTATTTTATTTAATATATTTAATGCTATATAACATATAAACTTTTCCCACTCATACCTCTTTTCCCCTGAAAAATTGTTACGTGACCCTGGATATATATGTGTGTATATATATATATATATATATATGTATGTATGTGTGTATATATATATATATATATATATATATATATATATATATATATATATAACAGATACAGGAATCAAATATTTAACTGATAGTAAATCATAATTTCATATGCCCCAAATTCAGTTATGAGACCCCATATGATACTGCAAACCACAGATTAAGAAGATAGGTACAATTTTATTTAATAAGTTATTTTATTATATTATCTAGCATTATTATATTATCTATCATTTAATGTAAAATATTAAATTAATATTGTATTATATAATAAAATATTTTCAAATGAATTTAATAGAATAAATTATGATACAATACAATATAATAAATTATACTATTCACTTTATGATGCAACATATATAATCTTCTCTAAGCCTCACAACAACCTAGGGAAATAGGAGCTTTATTAAGCCTATTTTACAGATGAGAGAACTAGGATCAAGAAGCTTTCATAGGGTCATATAGCTTAGTAAGCATACAAAATATCATCTCTTTATAATTTGAAGTCTAACAATTTTTGCAGTATGTCACTAAAAACTAACTAAACATTTAGAACTAAAAAAATTTTTGAGGTTATCTAGTCCAGGATCTCTTAAAAGTTTTTTCACTTGGGATTCCCTTTTGCCAAAGAGATTTTTACACCACCCCATGTATATGGGTATATAAAACATATATACAAATCAAATATTTACTGAAAATAAATAATAATTTTGTTACCCCCACATTCAGTTATACTATCCCATATAAAGTCATGACCCACAGTTTAAAAGGGCAGGAAGTCCAACTTCCTTGTATTGCAGATAAAAAAATCTAAAGCCTAAAGAAGTCAAGTGATTTTTTTTTTTAAACAATATTGATTGGCTATTCAAGGATAGCTCTAGTGAAAGATAAGACAAAAATAATCTAAGGTTGTGAGCTTTATTAGTTCCTGGGAGAATATTATTGATTTTAAAAAAGCAAAAAAAATTATTTCTATGAAATCTTATTTCAAGAAATGAGACATAACAGGTGAGGATAATAATATTCTATCATTCAAAATGGCCAAGACATTTCTTTTAATTTCAAAAAGAAGTTTGAGTTATGAGAAATCCCAGTGCAGATCTACATCATATTGTTGAAAATGCAGTCTAGAGAAGCACATTAAGACTGTTCCAGGATACGTAGATTTGGGAACAATCTACAAAGAGATAATAATAGTAGCCACAAGAATAGATAGATTATCCAGTGAGAATGAGTTGAGAAAGAAAAGAAGACAACACTGATTCAGTCTTGGGAAACATTCATATATAAGGGGAAATGGTGTTCCTCTTTTGATCTTTGCTACTTTTATTTTTTTAATTTATGGAATAAAACTATAATATAATAAAAAGATAATCATACACAAAACTGCAAATACACTGTGTACAACTTGCTATTGCAAATTTATCATATAAATTTCTTTATTTTCTTATCTCCTCCTAGAGATGTAGAATTATTCT